>NW_013677344.1:9068-14015 GCF_000517525.1 Limulus polyphemus | reverse complement strand
TAGTGGAAGTGTGAAAAGTCATGTTCACGTTAGTTTATTATTACTTCGACACGTCTAGTGGAAGTGTGAAAAGTCATGTTCACGTTAGTTTATTATTACTTCGACACGTCTAGTGGAAGTGTATAAAAGTCATGTTCACGTTAGTTTATTATTACTTCGACAACAGGAAACGTTATTATGTGTGAGTTAATTAGTGTTACGGGCAAGGATATATAATTTGTTTGCTGTACAACTGCGTGTTTCGAACCCCGATTTTTACTGTTATAAACTTCAATCTATAAAACTACTGATTATATTTATCATTAAACAGATGTGGTAAAGGTTTAAGAAACTAAACCCATTGGTTACCTGTTGTTCACGTAATTCACCGGTGTAATACAAGTTGATAAACTGAACACGGAGAAAATTCTTCTGACGTGATGTTTATTTGACAGGAATTAATAAAACAGCTGTTCATGTTAAACTAGAAGTAGAGACATGTTTGTGTTTCAGAGAACACAGTTTTAGTATACAGAGAACCTTTATTATAAGTAGAAATATATACAAAATTAAATCCAGTAGAACAAACGTAATGTTTTATACACAACAATGTTGGACAAAATCACGCATTTCACTTTTCCAACATAAAATACTGTTTACAATTAAACCATTCAAACTCCTAACTCTTTTTTTGTCCTAAATCGTGAGGTAAAAACGTTAAATACAAACTGTGAACATTCCACCTTGTTCAAGTAACAATGTATATTGTTTGATCACAAAATGACTATCATTCTAAGAAATATACTGGACACGTCTATAGATCGAAAACATACACTTTTATATACAACAAAAAAACCTGAAACTTTGGCATATCTTTCACAATAAATACGATCTTTCAGTCAGTTTCGACAAACTCAGTATCCAATAATTAGTCTTGAAGAAAGAACTGCCACCAACAATTAAATATGTTGTGTCAAACTTAAAGAGTAATCTTAGAATTTACGGTTCTGCATCCAGAAAAAATCAATGACTGTAAACGGAAAAAAAGGCAAATTTAATGTATTTGTATTTATTATTTATAAATAAATGAATATATATATATTTTAATATACACACAAAAAGATGGTAAATTCTGACTGAGGTAGTATAATAAAAAGTCGTTGTGTAAATATATAATGACTAAAAGAGGATGTACCAATATTTCTCTGTTTATGAAGATGAGGATCCAAGCATCTGATACTGTTTGTCTGCATCCTAATGGTAACACGGTCATATTCTACTCCTCCAAACCTCCTCTACCTCTACCTGGGACGTTTGGATTGTCCAGAGTTTCTTGACGAGACAAAATCTGATGGTGATGACTGGGTTGCTGTGGAGAGGACTTTGTTGAAGGTGATGTTGAGGTCTTCATACCATATCTAAGGTTGTCCCAAGCATGCTGGTAATACCTATTTAGGCCATGGTCACCATTACTATTGCTGAAGGTAGAGCTTGCAAGACTATCCATTGAACGAGAAGTTGATGGTTTGTCTCGTAACCTGATACACAAAACAAACAAAATACAACACAGGTCAGTAACTAAAAGTAAAAAAAAACACGTTTAGTTAAAATGAAAGGTTATTGTTTATTTGTTACTAAGCACAAAGCCACGCAATGGGCTGCCTGGGAATAAAATAAAAAGGACAAAAGATTAAAAAACAATCTAACTCTGTTAACTTACCTTCTGACAGCAATTATAAGGATGGTGGTCAATGCAATTAGCAAAATAAATCCACCAAAAACCCCAAGAGCAATGTAGCCTCCTGAAAACATAAAATAAACATGTTTCACCAAGTGATTCTTAGCTTAAGTACAGCTTATTATCTTCACAAGTATAATGTCTTTGCAGAAACGTAAAAAATTAGATTGGAGATCCAAAAAATACAATATATTGCTTTAAAAAACTTAGTTTTATCAAGTAATACATTAATTCACATTTCTCAAACAAACCTGTATTTAATGTTGCTTTTGCAGGTTCCACATGTTGATCTATTTTTCCCAACACATTGGAGGAAGTTTCTCTAACGTCATCCGATTCGGTGATTTCATTTGCCCGAGAATCCAAAGTGAAAGTTGGCATCTTAGTGCTCTGAGGAAAAGTTGGATGTACTGTAGATGGAATGAGATGATGATGAGACATCTTGGTTTGTGGAGAAGTGGAAAATTCTGTTGTGGACAAAATATCTGTAGATGTTGGTCTATAGGTGCTGGATTCCAGTGTAGTGGTCATTCCATCTGTACTAGATTCCTCGGTAGTGGTCATTCCATTTGTACTAGAATCCTCGGTAGTGGTCATTACATTTGTACTAAATTCCTCGGTAGTGGTCACTACATTTGTACTAAATTCCTCGGTAGTGATCACTACATTTGTAAATTCCTCGGTAGTGGTCACTACATTTGTACTAAATTCCTTGATAGTAGTCACTACATTGGTATTAGTGGTACTTGGTTCCAGAAGAGGGACCACATTATCAGTATTCAGTGTTACTGTATCAGTTAATACTTGGGTAGTGGGGAGTAAGGTGTTGTACTCTAGTGTAGAAATCCGTATACTTGTTTCTTCTGTAGTTGTTGTATCAGCTAATAGGAATGACAATAAAAACAAGAAATATTGTAATTTCCTAACAAAAGCTTCTAAGGAGAAATGTTACACACAAGCAAATGTTGATCTGATAATTCGTGATGATATTTAGAAACTTACCAACACATGTTGGAACATCTCCTTCCCATACTCCCTCTTCACTACACACAAGACTGCCACTTCCATTGAGGCTATATCCAAAAATACAGGAATACTGGACCACAGTGTGGGCAATAGTGTAGTTTCTTGGTAATGTAAACTGTCCATTGAGGATTGTTGGAGGTAGAGGGCATCGAATCTCTGAAAAATAAAAATATTAGAAAAATAAGACTGTTGGAGGTAGAGGGCATTGGATCTTTGAACAATAAAAATATTAGAAACTAGGATTGTTGGAGGTAGAGGGCATTGAATCTCTGAACAATAAAAATATTAGAAACTAGGATTGTTGGAGGTAGAGGGCATTGAATCTCTGAACAATAAAAATATTAGAAACTAAGATTGTTGAAGGTAAAGGGCATTGAATCTCTGAACAATAAAAATAGTAACAGTATTAGAAAAACTAAGATTGTTGGAGGTAGAAGGCATTGGATCTTTGAAAAATAAAGACACTATGGTGCTAGAAAACTTGTATGTACATGGTTGAGCTTATAACCTTCATTTACATCGTAAAAATGTGAAAAACTTTTAAAAACAGTTTTAACCAATTTATTATGAAAAACGTGAAAAATCGCCTTGGTGAGTTTCCTCTAAAAATCTTTAAACATTAAATCTACAATAGTTTTCATCACAACTTACTTGTGCATGTGGGAGGAGGTCCATTCCACTTCTCATCTACATCACAAGTTAATAAACTCCTTCCTGTAAGTTTGAATCCTTTGTTGCAGAAGTACTGGACTGAACTCAGATAATAACGTGTCCCATTGTATAGTTCATAACCTCCGTTGGGAATACTTGCCGGTGGACCACACTCCAAGTCTAGACACACCAAGAGAGTTAGTGTTATATAACTGATATGTTACAGATAAGCCACATAACAACTGTATGTGTTACCACATACTTTAAAAATTTTAGTCATTAGCTGATTCACTAGCTCATACTCGTGAAAAACTATGTAATAAGTTCAGTTCTTATAAACACTTACATCGACAACTTGGTGGAAACTGACTGAAAAAACTGCTGGCAAGACAAGTTCTAGTACTGGGCCCCATCAACAGGTGGCCTGGGTCACATGCATACTCCACCACACTTCCTACTGTAAAACTTGACACATTCAGTGTGGAGTTGGGTGGTCTCTCAGGTTGTCCACATACCCGTGGCTCTGTTAAAATATCATCAGATGTTCACAATGTATCTTATCACTAGAGTAAACGTTTACCTAACTTTGTCCCTAGAGACATTTGTGTACTAAGGTAATACAAATTGTTCGAAATGTTTCTGTGGAACTACTGTGGAGACATTTGTGTACTAAGGTAATACAAATTGTTCGAAATGTTTCTGTGGAACTACTGTGGAGACATTTGTGTACTAAGGTAATACAAATTGTTCGAAATGTTTCTGTGGAACTACTGTGGAGACATTTGTGTACTAAGGTAATACAAATTGTTCGAAATGTTTCTGTGGAACTACTGTGGAGACATTTGTGTACTAAGGTAATACAAATTGTTCGAAATGTTTCTGTGGAACTACTGTGGAGACATTTGTGTACTAAGGTAATACAAATTGTTCGAAATGTTTCTGTGGAACTACTGTGATTTACACGTTCACTATAGAGACATATTTGTCAAATGAAAATATAGACAGAAAATATCTAAAAAATATGCTAACTTTTTAGGATGACCTAAAAATGTTAAATTCAAGCAGGTTTATCAGACAACTACAGTATATCAATTTATTTTATTATATTTAAATCATTCCTTTAAATATAACAATACAACTAAATACAATGTTGAGGGGTTTTATTAGTAACAACACCAACTAATTCTCTGACAGGAAACTTCAGCACACAAGAACCAAAATAATAATCTTATATTTTAACAATATATCACATAGTGACTCACTGTGTTAATTTAATGTTACTTTATATTAACAATATATCAGATAGTGACTCACTGTGTTAATTTAATGTTACTTTATATTAACAATATATCAGATAGTGACTCACTGCGTTAATTTAATGTTACTTTATATTAACAATATATCAGATAGTGACTCACTGCGTTAATTTAATGTTACTTTATATTAACAATATATCAGATAGTGACTCAGTGTTAATTTAATGTCACCTTATATTAACAATATATCAGATAGTGACTCATTGTGTTAATCTAATGTCACCTTATATTAACAAT
>NW_013677344.1:4789-8180 GCF_000517525.1 Limulus polyphemus | reverse complement strand
TTTTATATTAACAGTATATCAGATAGTGGCTCACTGTGTGAATCTAATGTTATTTTATATTAACAGTATATCAGATAGTGACTCACTGTGTTGACAAATAAAATTCAAGTTCACATTACAGTCTGTGTCTGACCAAAGCCAGCCTCTACTTCCATCATATGCCGAACAGTTCTGATTGGTTACAGGAAGGTTCCAGAACGATATAGTGACGTCATTACCTGAAAAGTGATTCAGAACATTCGTATTGAGAATTAAGTATAATACATGAAACAGCCCAAACATTCCCTCAATATGTAAGATGTTTTATAAATTAACAAAAACAGTGTTATATTAACTATATTGGTCCAGCAGGTACCTCACAACTTACCGTTAATCCATTTCCAGTTCTTGGGTTCTCGTGGGTCTCGGACAGCACCCATCCAGAACTTGGGTGTTGGACGATTTTTGTGCCGACGATACATTTCCCAGCTCAAGAATCCCTGTAGGGCCGGACTTGTTTCATCCACAAGGGACCCTCCACGGACTTGACACAACTCACGTGCTTGCGTGAAAGTCTTTGGTTGGTTGTCATAAAAAATATAACATTTTCCATTGTAAGTTGAAGTGCCCCCTAGTGGCTGGTCCCTGAATGACGGGCATCTCTCAATGGGAATTGCTTTAAAAAAAACAGTATGTTTACTTAATTGAATTCATTGCGGAGTGAATTTTCAATTCTGATGAGGTGGGTAAGTTGCTTTGACCAACGGTCAACGATAATATCTTTAAAAGCTATATTTTTAATTAATTTGTTTGTTAGAGGGAGCTGTGTCGAAAGGTTTAATAAGATAGAGTTAAGTAAATAAGGGGCTGGCTGAAACACTGAGAAGATAGTTTAAATATGTAGTAGAGTTGTTTCTAGCTGGTAGAGTGAATAAATACGTTTTCATTTTCAGCTGTGAAGTGGTACAAGTTTATTTATTATGTTAGTGTGGTACAGTTAGAGTTATACCTAAACATGGCCTACAAGTTCCACAATGTACAAGCTTTTAAACTGTTAAGGAAAAAATAAACTAATTTGTTGTCATTTATGTGGACTGGATAATTTAAAAGAACCCGCCAATGAAAGAACAGCAATACAATAGTGGTGTCAGAAGTGGAATTATTTTTTTTGGTGAAATAAAAATAGAATTTTAACTGTTGCAAATGACGACTACGAGATCAAGTAGTAAGATTTAATTGTTACTTGAGATGAAGGAATTATTCGGATAAAAGCAAAAGAAGACCAAAAAGAAAGTAGGTTAGAAATGTATAAATATATATATATATGTAAAATATTTGAGTCCTTCTGGATATATGCTGGGGATGTGTTAATAATATAGGGAAACGACATAAAGTAACATTTGTTGCCAATAACTTATGTTCAACAACAACAACAACAAACTAGGCCTTACCTCTGTCCGAGTAAACGAAAACTTCGCAGATCGACAGTGGCTGTCCACCTGGTGTTTCTAGGTGAACACTCACAAAGGCACCAGGAATGGAGGTCACACAAGGAAGATAAAGTGGACGACCCTCCTCTGAAAAAGTTTCATTTTATTATTGTTCAACTGCCACGAATCACAATTAACACACTCTACGACATAAACAGGTAAAATGTAAATAAAGTTCACTGATATGAAACTTACCAATAAAACCCGTAAACTTGTTGCAAATAGGGTTTACACCAAGATCAGGTCGATTATTGCCCACACGCACCACAACTGTTGCTTCTTGACCATTTGCTGTTGATGAAATGAAAACAAAAAGGATTATAATGTTATTATACAGTTGTGAGGACTTATTACAATAACAGTCACAATTGTAATAAGAATTTGTAAGTGGTTTTACGTAATATTACTTTATTTTAAATAAATTTTGGTTAAGCTGTTAAGTTGCCACATGCACCTGTCTTGGGGGAGGGGTTTCAAGTTTTGGAATATCTCATTAACAAGGGTAATGTAACAGCAAATGCTCAGTTTTTTTTTTTTGGTGAAACCGTGAGTTAAAGGGCCAGACCCCACCACTAACTCTATTATGATTACTCTATTCAAATAGGCATTTGACCATAACCCTTATAATGCCCCAATGGCCCCAAAGTGCGAAGTGTGTTTTTTTTTCTTCGGTTAGGGACACAAGCCATGGATCTGATCCACTTTCATTGAAGTATTTTCATAAATGAATGAGATGCTCCAAAAAAATTGCGAGAACCCCCGAGTATGTATTGGACCTACCTTAATTCTTAGTGGCTGCTAATACGGTCAGCTTTCAGCTTTTAAACGATGCAATATTTACTATTTTTGGGGGAAGTCGTAGCAGTAAATGTCAGTAAAAACAGTTTACATTCATAATGTACAAATAACCTAGAGTAAAGAAAGTTGGAACTTACAGCAACAGGCCATTCCAAAATCTACTCGCACCAGCTGAATCACGTAGACCTCCAGCAAATTTACATACCACCAGGGGGCTCTTTCTCTCTCTGTCTTCGTCATCGTACAAGTGCGAAAGTCAAAGAAAGTGCTTGTGCTGCCATCTACAGCCTTCTCTGGTACACCTCTTCCAGCCACAGAAGACTGCATTGGTGCTTTTCCGGTGGCAACATTAAGAACTGGAAAATAACCTCACACATTAATGAAACACATCTCTATTGTACACGTATCTCATTAGTAACTCTTATTAAAATATTGAATGTTAAAAGTTTTAAAGTAATATTTGTTGGATGTTTCTAGTGTGGTCACAGAAGTGGAAGTTATCAGGGTCGCTTACGTTTCAGTGTTATCTGACAAATTCTCCCTAGTTCAGACCCGAGTTAAACATAGCCATGGAAGTGGAAATCAGGGTCGCTTACGTTTCAGTGTTATCTGACAAATTCTCCCTAGTTCATTCCCAAGTTAAACATAGCCATGGAAGTGGAAATCAGGGTCGCTTACGTTTCAGTGTTATCTGACAAATTCTCCCTAGTTCATTCCCAAGTTAAAGATAGCCACGGAAGTGGAAATTATCAAAGTCGCTTACGTTTCAGTGTTAACTGACAAAGTCTCCCAAGTTAAACAATAAGTTTAACGACACAGAACTTAAATTACAGTTCTAGGGAAACAGTAGCTGATCCCATGTTAGTTGTCATGTCACAAAAGCTGCAATACCACACGCGCGTGGGTCACTGCTTTCTCACCGTCACATAACTTAAAACATCTGATACTGAAAAACACTCTCTCTCTTCCTTAAAAACGTCACGGAGTGAAATCACTAAATGGAACAAATGGAAAGACAACAATTGGGAAAGAAAAAACCATCCCCCTCCAAAAAAAGAACAATAATAAAAAAACACGCAACCGCTGGGTTGTTATTGTAAACTAAACACATACCACGTAGTATA
>NW_013677344.1:0-3969 GCF_000517525.1 Limulus polyphemus | reverse complement strand
GAATAGTGGGATTGACCGTCACCCTATAACGCCCCCACAGCTGAAAGGGCGAGCATGTTTGCGGATTCGAACCCGCGACCCTCAGATTGTGAGTCGAGCGCCTTATCCACCTGGCCATGCCGGGCCCCTAACAAAGGTAATAATTGTTAGCCGAATTTATTCACCACATAATAATAATAACTTAAATAATCAGACGGAAGTGATATTAAGATAATAAAACTATAATTACGTTGATTATCAACTTATACCTGATACATCACACAAATCTAGTCTCTAGTTCAGGAATTATTTACACATATTAAATCTTATGGCATTAACATATTTTTCTGAATATGTCTTGGTTTTTAATTATTAGTCTAGTTTTATAAATACATGAACTATATTTGATGTTTCAAGATACTGACAAAAGTTTCAAACATTTAATAATAAGAACAAGTAAAAGAAACAGTAGCGCGACCTAGCATGTTTACTTTTAACTTTAATTTCAAACGCGTTGTATATATTGTCAGATATACAATATATTCACAGAATTATTAATTAAATCAAGGTATATTAGCCGAAATATTTAAAATGTTGAGCACATGAAATGCTAATAAAAGATATAACGCACTTTTATATTGATCAAAACGGTTTTCAAGTAACATTCAGCGATTAAACAAAGTTTAAAAAGCTTTTATCTCTGCAAGTCCATCCAAAAGTCTCACTTTTCTAAACATCTTAATTATAACAATGATTCTTAACAACTCACCAAACTGCAGGTGATTAACCAGGAGAACGATGGCGGTAAGGAGATGAATAAATTTGGTCTGTAAAAACGCCATATTCCTCGTAGTTCTTGTGTTATTTCTTACCGTTCTTCACCTTGCTCTTGAACGCGAGAAACCTTGTACTTAAACAACTTCGAACACAAATTCTTTGAATGAGAATACTTGCACGGCTTTATCTGGCGGGATTGTGGCGTCACGATCAACTTGACCAATCACAACATGATCTGCTATAAGGCTTGAACAGTATGGAACGGAGGTGACGTCACAATATACAACGACGTGAGTATATTTGCAGCACTGATGGTTAATTATTACCATAGATATTTTTATCATCAAAACATCAGTTAGTTAGTGAGTGTATTGATACCTACAGTATTTGGTAATAATTAATAAGATTTCATTAAACTATCTAATTATCGTTAACATATACAATCCTTTAAGTATCAACTAAAAAACAACAAGTAAACAGTTACTGAGAAAACACATAGGTAGATATTTAATAGTAGTTAAATACACAATACCGTAAAAAGTAACCTAAAGTATTGGTCCACTTTGAGGGAACAACTTTCAGGAGTCAAAGTTCTGTTTGTTAAAGAAACACCAGAAGTTGGACTAAACAGGAAACACGTATCTATATAAACTTTATTGTAGATATAACTCCCAAGAAATAAAAATTGACATCTGCCAGAATTCGAACCCGTAACCCTGGTAACAGGTCTCACATTTAACATTTCTTTATATATATATATATATTATTTATGTTCACAGAAACTTTAGTTAAATTAATTAGTTTATTTTTACATTTTTGTTACACAACGTTGTTTTAAAGAAAGGTTTGATACGAATTAACAGCAGGTAATATTACGTATTTCTTTTGTTGTAGTTTTACTTGTTATAATCCCATCTATTGACCCTTTGTTTCCATGTTGTTGGTTTTCTTTATCCAATTGTACTTGAGTAAGGAAGCACATTCTGCTAAATAATTAGTTGGTAAACAATGATTTATAAGCACATTCTACTAAATAATTAATTGGTAAACAATGATTTATAAGCACATTCTACTAAATAATTAGTTGGTTTATAATCACGATAAATTGATTGATTTGGGGGAAAACTACATGTTTCCACAGAAAAGAAGACAGGCCAGTGTTCTGTGGAAACATCTAACAAGACCCCCCAAAATCACTTTATTCCGCTTATAAATCATTGTTTGCCAACTTATTATTTAGTAGAATGTGCTTATAAAATCATTGTTTACCAACTAATTATTTAGTAGAACGTGCTTATAAAATCATTGTTTACCAACTAATTATTTAGTAGAATGTGCTTATAAATCATTGTTTGCCAACTTATTATTGTTATTGAATTGTAAACTATTATAAAAATTCATTTGAATACTTTCAATACGTCTACCTTGTTACACTGCAATATATTGTGATTTAAATAGAAAGGAAAATATCTAAAAATATCGAAAATTCCAAATAATTTTTGATGACAGTTAACCATAACGTTGTTTTATCCTTCTAGTAAACTACTAATGTTTATATCCACAATGACAACCAACTATAATTGAAACCATTCAACAATTGATAATGTAACAATGGAAGATCGTCTTTATTTACAAAACTAGTTGATAATGTAACAATGGAAGATCGTCTTTATTTACAAAACTAGTTTTATATTGTATTGTATCTATAACTACAAAGTAAATCTGATATACGTCAGTAAGCCTACAGAAATAATGAAGTATCAGTTTTACCGTCTTTCTATCAGTAAATCACAAAACTAGTTGATAATGTAACAATGGAAGATCGTCTTTATTTACAAAACTAGTTTTATATTGTATTGTATCTATAACTACAAAGTTAATCTGATATACGTCAGTAAGCCTAAAGAAATAATGAAGTATCAGTTTTACCGTCTTTCTATCAGTAAATCGGTTTAGAAAGAATATAAGCTGGATTTAATTTACTTTCAATTTTATAATGCACATAAACACACATACAAATAAAGACAAAGAAAAGGATCACGGAAGAATGCCTACTTACTGACCTTACTCCAAAGGTCAATCCTGTCGTGGGAAGAGTAAACCGGACAGAACTGCACTCTGTGACCTATTTTTCGACCATAGAGCCATTGGGGTTAATTTGCATTTTTCTTCTCTAACCACGAGTAAAGGGTATAACCGTATAAGAACTGTTAAACCAAATGGACCTTCCAAGTTGAATGTTATAATTATGTATTCAAATAATTTATTTTATGTTATCCACAACGTTACACAATGGTCTGTCCGTTCTCTGACCACCACGGGTATCGAAATAAAAAAACGCTACTTCACTGCGATTTAATGAAAACATGAATTCCTCGTTTTTTTCTTTCCATCCCCTAGTGGTTCAACTGTAAGGTTTAAAGCTAATAACACTAAAAGTCGGGGTTCGATTCCCCAAGGTAAACATCGCAAGTTGTGTATGTTTGCACTTAACCAAACAAAAATGACTTTTTTTTTGAAAGCACTAAAATTATTAAAACAACTTTACTTGAGTTGGTATATAAAATAGTAAATATACACATTTCTACTTATCTTCTGTCGTATATACAAAATGGCTTACTGCAACAACGTTTAATTAACGACTTGAGATAAAACAAGATTATATTCCCGGATGTTTCGGTTACGCCATATTAATATCCCCTGGGAGGTTCGGGGTTTTAAACTAAAGATTGTTTTTGAAATGTGATGAAACCCCAATAGTAAGAGACAAAAAATTGGGTTACATCATCACCGGCTTTCGGTGTTATTCTTCATGTCTCTTTCTCGTCAAAGTCTTTGCCCTATTTTATTAAAATGCTTTAGGGAATGGTAATTTTCACCCTGAACGACACCTTATACCTGATCCCTAGGGTTCAGATATGGCTATCTTTAGAGTTCAGGTATGGCTGTCTTTGGTGTTTAGAAATGACTATCTTTAGAGTTCAGGTATGGCTATCTTTAGGGTTCAGGTATGGCTATTTTTGGGTTCAGGTATGGCTATCTTTAGGGTTCAGGTATGGCTATTTTTCATTCTGGCCAGAAGGAAAGTGATTAACCAGGAACACTCGGTATCGTAAGGTCTTTGAAAGGAATAAAGAGATTGATTGCCACTTCTATAACACGCCTACAGCTGAAAGGGCGAAGCGTATTCAGCGACATCACGTCTCGAACTTC
>NW_013677343.1:13783-15806 GCF_000517525.1 Limulus polyphemus | reverse complement strand
CACAGTAATAGTTTTATACAATTGATAAGATACAGAACACACTGACACCTTTTTTCTCATACCAATAGTTTGATACATTTGATAAGATACAGAACAAACTGACACCTTTTTTCTCACAGTAATAGTGTGATATATTTGAGAAGATACAGAACAAACTGACACGTTTTTTCTCACACTAATAGTTTGATACATTTGATAAGATACAGAACAAACTGACACCTTTTTTCTCTCACACTAATAGTTTGATACATTTGATAAGATACAGAACAAACTGACACGTTTTTCTCACACTAATAGTTTGATACATTTGATAAGATACAGAACAAACTGACACGTTTTTCTCACACTAATAGTTTGATACATTTGATAAGATAGAGAACAAACTGACATCTTTTTTCTTAGAGTCTCTAACCTCAGCGTTTAGCCCAGGGTGAAATACAGTCAGATGTCTGAGAAACATTTCTGACTCACCAAACATGGGTTTAATATCGGTTACTCTACATCTTTAATTATCAAATACGTGTTTCGTCTTGACATGTACGCTGTTTTATTGACTCGTGTATTGCTTTCTTGACTTGTGTGTTGTTTTCCTGACTCGTGTATTATTTTCTTGACACGTGTGTTGTTTTCGCGATTCGGGTATTGTTTTCTTGATATTTATGTTGTCTTCTTGACTCGTGTGTAATTTTCATTACATGTGTATTGTTTCCTTGACATGCGCGTTGTTTTGTGACTCATCTATTGTGTTTTTGGCACGTGTGTTATTTTCTCGAGTCTTTTATTACTTTCATGACATGTTTAGTCAAGAAACCACACGAATCAAGGAAACCTGAGTCGTCACAAAATGTTTACAAAGCTAATTAATTACTACAACAAGGTGTTTCGCAATGAACAAATACCTTGGTCAGTCCGTTCCGCTTCCGTTGACAAGACCCGCCACATTTTTAACTGTTACGTGCTTGGGAAACATAATATAAAACTAACTGACTTATGAATAACTTTGGCATCTTAACTTTTCCACGCGATAACATGCCAGAAAATCTTGGATCTTTGCATAGTTCAACAAACAGCCAAGTATTTTAACACACGCTCTATAAAAATGTTCCTCTTTAACAGATTCGTTGTTTGTAGTTAAGCCCAAAACTTCTCAATTGGCTATCTTTGCCCGCCGCTGGGATCGAACCACGAATTTTAACTCTTATCGCTAACCCGGCAAAGAGAACATTTCAACAGTTTTATGTAGTGGATTTAACATGTAATAATGGCAAACGAAACGGGGTGGGGGGGGGGGGGGTGACCAGAACACGTGAGAAACAAATTAAATCACTATAATAAAGCTTAAATCATGGACCTGGAAACCGTGTTTAAAAAAGGGTTAACGGCTCAGCTGTTAAATCTGTAGAATAAAGAGGTTCGTTGTGATTGATATTTAGGAGCTCAAGATATAACTTCCACGTTCTTCGCTAGAGGGCGGTAACATGTGTTTGGGTTTGGAACGGAAGCTTTAGGACGCGGTAGGAGACGCTTCCCTGAGTTCTAGTAAAATCGGCAAGCAACACAAGCGCGTGCCAACGTCCGGTTTGAGCGCTGTGTAAGAAAAGTGGGAAAAGCGTACTTTTTTTTATTTATTTATCATTCACTGTTGACACTTGTTGGACTGTAATGCCGCGAAGAGTTCCAAGGTTTACATTACACATGTTTTATGAGTTCTGTTTAAAAACGTGAGTCACAAGCTGAACGAGACCATTACAGTTTGTCTCGTGAATAGAGAAAATCACAGAAGGAAGCGCGTTAGTGGCGATCGATTGTATCTCATAACGCAAGTGTTTTATCATTAGACAAGGTGCGCCCTTTCAAGTGAGTCAGCTCTGTCGAGGACGCTGCAGACAAGGTAAGTGTTAAAACAGTGGTAGAGATACAACAACAACAAAAATACTCAGACAAATAATGTTAAATCAAGCTTTACTAGAAGTCTGTGTACACATTACTACCATGGGGTGATGTAGGTACGTTGTTACACATG
>NW_013677343.1:10589-12857 GCF_000517525.1 Limulus polyphemus | reverse complement strand
CAAGTTGTTGATGATGGTGACTGTAGGAGTAACAAGTTGTTGATGATGGTGACTGTAGGAGTAACAAGTTGTTGATGATGGTGACTGTAGGAGTAACAAGTTGTTGATGATGGTGGCTGTAGGAGTAACAAGTTGTTGATGATGGTGACTGTAGGAGTAACTACTGAATCAATCTACACATTTCTTTATTGTTACCTTAACCTCAAGTATCTCACCGTTGATACTCGTCAAATACCCGGATTCTGAATCAATCTACACATTTCTTTATTGTTGCTCTGATATCGATTATTTTATCGTTGCTAGTCATGAAATGCCCGGATATTGCTTTTAAGTCTATAACCAGAAGATAAGCTACACGATGGAAAACAGCGCCGTTTCTACCAAAGTTTTTCTTCATCGTTAAGTAGAAAAAAAAATTATTTTGTTTAATATCATCTACAACACGATTGGTTGAATGCCCTATTTTTTTTATATAAATGTAATGTCATTCGTAATTGGTTGAATACTTATTTTCGTTGGACTACCGTAATATGATTCGTGATTGGTCAGTACAAAATCCTTATACTGTTTGAAGCACGTGATTTTTTTTCAGGAACGAATTCCTTGTGTTTTAGATTAATATCACGAGCTACACTCAATCCTCCGCCAAGTTATCTCACAGTGAACTTTACACGAAGCCCACACACACATGCACATGTGATTTTTCCCTTATCTTTTTCTTTGTTGGCAGTGGGCCAGACTTGTTGACAAAAGTCTTTGGGAACAGGGATAACCCTTGTCCGAGAGGCTTACTATCACGGTAAACAGTTATATCTGTCAGATTTATTAAAGTACACTCTTAGCAGAGACTGTGTAAACAGTTCTTGTCACTAACCGCTTCTCAGATGGTCACGTGCAAACAAACACACGTACAGCACAAAGTAAACCCACCTAGTCTGAGATGGGTTGACTTATTAATGCATCATAATTGTGACCCATATAGTGCATTAGACTGTGTAAACAGTTCTTGTCACTAACCGCTTCTCAGATGGTCACGTGCAAACAAACACACGTACAGCACAAAGTAAACCCACCTAGTCTGAGATGGGTTGACTTATTAATGCATCATAATTGTGACCCATATATTGCATTATATTATATTTTACTGTATATATATATGTGTATAAAGATCAGAAGTACGTAAAGGAAATCTACAGAAATACATACAATCTAAAGTCACAACTATAATTCTACAAACAAGTATTGAATTTATTAACATTATAGCCTACCAAAGTAGGTAACTTTGGAAAATGTTCTTTGTACTTGAAGAATTTATATTTCGCTATAATATGACTCATACATATGTATATAAAAACACCAGTGAACGTTTTATGTATTTACAAAGCTGTCATCTGATGTATGGTCACGCTAATTCGAAAGAATTACAGCCATCAACAACTTGTTACTCCTACAGTCACCATCATCAACAACTTGTTACTCCTACAGTCACCATCATCAACAACTTTTGATACTCGTCAAATACCCGGACGGTGAGATACTTGAGGTTAAGGTAACAATAAAGAAATGTGTGATCTCTCCACCATCTCGTGTTTTATACCCTGAAAAATGATCTCACCACCATATTTATAATGTGATACAGTAGGGTTGAAACACGTTACAGATAACATCATATATCTATAAATATATCAAATTAATTACACATTTCTTTATTGCATACATTACTACCATGGTGTAATGCAGCTAAAACAATCCCTGAAAATCTCTTGTTGTATACCCTGAAAGATGATCTCTCCACCATCTCGTGTTGTATACCCTGAAAGATGATCTCACAGCCATCTCATGTTTTATACCCTGAAAGATGATATCTCCACCATCTCGTGTTGTATACCCTGAAAGATGATCTCACCACCACCTCGTGTTGTATACCCTGAAAGATGATCTCACCGCCATCTCTTGTTTTATACCCTGAAAGATGATCTCACCACCATCTCGTGTTGTATATCTTGAAAGATGATCTCACCACCACCTCGTGTTGTATACCCTGAAAGATGATCTCACCACCACCTCGTGTTGTATACCCTGAAAGATGATCTCGCCACCATCTCGTGTTTTATACCCTGAAAGATGATCTCACCACCACCTCGTGTTGTATACCCTGAAAGATTATCTCTCCACCATCTCGTGTTGTATACCCTGAAAGATGATCTCACCACCACCTCGTGTTGTATACCCTGAAAGATCAGACTTCTAGTAAAGCTTGATTTAAAC
>NW_013677343.1:8109-9643 GCF_000517525.1 Limulus polyphemus | reverse complement strand
TTCCTAACATAATCTGAGGAGTCTTTTATCTTGCCGTCTAGCTCCTGGTTTCCTGATGTAACCTGAGGAGTCTTTCACCTGGCCGTCTAGCTCCTGGTTTCCTAACATAATCTGAGGAGTCTTTTATCTTGCCGTCTAGCTCCTGGTTTCCTGATGTAATCTGAGGAGTCTTTCACTTGGCCCTCTAGCTCCTGATTTAAAACAAATCTAGACTACTTACAATATTTTCTGTATGTTTGATTTTTTAAGACTAAACGAAATTACTGTTGCTACAGTGACTGTTTATTCAAAACTTTCAACGTGTTTTTCTGCACAGTTGCTGAAATATCGTGAGACATGCCGTTAAAGAACATGAATTAAATATTTGTTTTTAGGTCGTCACTTTCGAACCGCCTTTAGCTTGACATTAAATTAATGAAATACAATCCACCCCGTTCGATATGTTTTCAGACAAAAACCAAACTTTAACAGATATTCATTCAGACACATGACTAACAGCTGGATAATTAATAATTAATTCCCCTGAGCAGCTGCTACATTTACTGATTAATCGACTCAGAGAAAATTTTTGTCAAGAGTAAACAAATAGTTCTAATTAACAAACAAAAGCACAATGATGTATCTCGTGTTGTTACAATTTTCCTAACCTGCTCTACAGTATTAAACACGGTATTTGACTGAGTTCTGTAACTATGCATGTATCAAGTGTAAAATAAGCCCTACAGCATTTTTTCGAAACGATCTTTTCAACTATTAAAAATTGTGTTAAATACGTGGCAAGTCAGCAAACATTTTTGTGTATGTAAATAGATACATCAAAACTGTGTCTTTTGCTGATTTATAACTTAAGCTAAGGTCTCTACAATATATCTATCTGTATGTGTAGTATTTTTGGCTACTTATGATATCCAGCGCCTCCCTGTGAAGAAAGTTCTTTCGTCATTTTCTCCAACCAAACACAAGACCATATGGTCAATTATAATGCATAGCTATACTCAATAATTTTATTGCTAGTTTCTGTAATGAACTACGATATTTAAATCTTGTAAAGCCATGCATTAGTGATAAGTCTGAAGGCTTATAACGCTAAAAACTGCGTTACAATACCTGTGGTGGGCAACAGCACAAATAACCTACTGTGTAGATTCGTGCTTAACAACAAACAAACAAACCAAATTATCAAGTAGTAGTTAAACAACCTAATGCTCAGCTTTCTGACTTATAACACTAAAATCAGGGGTTCGATTCCCCACGGTAGACACAGATAAGATGTTTCCACGACCAGCTGTTTCTATCTCTGGTAAGATGTTTCCACAACTAGCTGTTATTATAGCTCGTAAGATGTTTTCACAACTAGCTGTTTCTATCTCTGGTAAAATGTTTTCACAACTAGCTGTTTCTATCTCTGGTAAGATGTTTCACAACTAGCTGTTTCTATCTCTGGTAAGATGTTTCCACAACTAGCTGTTTCTATCTCTGGTAAGATGTTTTCACAACCAGCTGTTTCTCTCTCTGGTAAGATGCTTTCACAACT
>NW_013677343.1:4497-7949 GCF_000517525.1 Limulus polyphemus | reverse complement strand
GGTAAGATGTTTCTACAACTAGCTGTTTCTATCTCTGGTAAGATGTTTTCACAACTAGCTGTTTCTATCTCTGGTAAGATGTTTCCACAACCAGCTGTTTCTATCTCTGGTAAGATATTTTCACAACCAGCTGTTTCTATCTCTGGTAAGATAGTTTTCACAACCAGCTGTTTCTATCTCTGGTAAGATGTTTTCACAACTAGCTGTTTCTATCTCTGGTAAGATGTTTTCACAACTAGCTGTTTCTATCTCTGGTAAGATGTTTTCACAACGAGCTGTTATTATAGCTCGTAAGATGTTTTCACAACCAGCTGTTTCTATCTCTGGTAAAATGTTTTCACAACCAGCTGTTTCTATCTCTGGTAAGATGTTTTCACAACTAGCTGTTTCTATCTCTGGTAAGATGTTTTCACAACCAGCTGTTTCTATCTCTGGTAAGATGTTTTCACAACTA
The DNA here is from genome assembly GCF_000517525.1 of Limulus polyphemus. Lineage (NCBI taxonomy): Eukaryota > Metazoa > Arthropoda > Merostomata > Xiphosura > Limulidae > Limulus > Limulus polyphemus. Next base: position 7,495 of record NW_013677343.1, on the reverse strand, counting down.
GCTGTTTCTATCTCTGATAAGATATTTCCACAACCAGCTCTTTCTATCTCTGGTAAGATGTTTCCACGACCAGCTGTTTCTATCTCTGGTAAGATGTTTCCACAACCAGCTGTTTCTATCTCTGGTGAGATGTTTTCACAACCAGCTGTTTCTATCTCTGGTAAGATGTTTCCACAACCAGCTGTTTCTATCTCTGGTGAGATATTTCCACAACCAGCTGTTTCTATCTCTGGTAAGATGTTTCCACAACCATGTTACCATTAAAATGATCGGTTAAATTTAAGACTTCTTCCAATATTTCGTTCAATTCATGAAATTGACTTAGATGACGTTTCATTCCAGCCAGGAGGGCTGGCAGACCAACAGAGGGTTACGCCCTCTCAGTGGCCAGGAGATGTAGAAGTACACAGTGGAAATAAGCAACAGAGATGAGTAAGTGAGACCAGGTACTGAGATGGTGAAGACGAGTTTAATGCACGCTATAGGAAACGTAATCAGAGATAGATGAGTGGTGGAAGATCAGGCATTGGAGTTACATTGCAGTCGGGATGATCAGGAGGCAAAGACATAAGGTAGAGGTTCATGAGATGATCAGTTGGAGGTAAGAGTTTGGGAGGGGTATTCACCGAACAGGATAGGATTTCGTCAAAGATAGGGTTGCGATGATTGAAGCAGCGGTGAACATACTTCACTCGTAGTTCGCGTAGATGTGCGAGTATTGGGGGGGGGGGTGATGAGAGAGTACAATTCCTGTGTAGGACTGGAACGACGTGATTGAAAGGCTATGCGTAAAACGTAGCGTTCCAAAACTTCCATCCGATGATAGAGTGAAAATGGAGCAGAGATCCAGGCAACATGACCATAGGTGAGGCAGGGTCGGACAAAAGTTTGGTAGGAATATAAAACGAGTTGGGGATTCAAACCCCAGGATGAACCACGGAGACGGCGAAGTAAATGAAGCCTGGAATTAACCTTCATGTGCAGGATGGTCAGATGTGCTTTCCAAGTGAGATGGCGATCAAAGGTAATTCCAAGATACTTAACTATATTGGATAGGATAATAGGAATGTTGTCAAGTCGGGCATCGAAGAAAAGTGGATATCGAAATGGACGAAACTTGTTGCGAGTCGGGCCAAATATAATAGCTTTGGTTTTGTGAGGGTGAAAGGTAAGCCTCCAGTGTCTGCACCAGGAAAGAATAGAGTTGACGACTTTCTGCAAGACTTTGTTGAGGGTGACCATTGTAGAACAAAGAACAAGGAGAGCTGTGTCATCCGTGTATTGAAAGAGATAAACTGGTGGCCGGGGAGCTGGCATGTCAGCAACATACAGGATGTACAGTAGAGGAGAAATGACGGATCCCTGTGGAACGCCAGCATGTATGGAAAATGAACGAGAATTAATACCTTGGATGGAAATGGTAGCTCGGTGATCACGAAGAAAGGAAAAAATAAGTCCAATGTAGGAAGCAGGAAAAGACAGGCGTTGAAGTGTGTAGATCAGCCCTAGTGCCAAACAGAATCAAAGGTTTATTCAATGTCAAATAGAACGAGGCATGAAGATTTAGAAGTGGTGAAGTGGTTTTTAATTAAATAGGAGAGCTTGGGCAGCTAATCTGCTGTGGAGAGATGAGGGTAGAAACCTACCTGGGTATGCGGAAGCAACTGATTGTCTGCAATGAAAGAGTAAAAACGACGAATAAGGATGTGTTCAAAAGTCTTGCTGAGGACATTGGTTAAACTGATGGGCCTATAGGAAGCTAGTTGAACTGGTGGCTTGGATAGTTTCAGGAAAAAAAGGATGGTTGATAACTTCCGAATGGTAGGGAAGAAACCTGTGTGAAGTAGAAAAGTGTAGAATAAGGCCAATAGGGTAATAAACTGATCAGATATATTGGAATAGGTGAAACCATCTGGACCGTGGGCCGAGTTGCGACGATGACGTAAGGTAAGTCGAACATCATGAGCAGTAATTGGAGCACACAGTGAGTTTCCAGAACATGGGTGAGAGAGGGGCGAAGAGTCGGAAAAATATGATCAGACAGTCGTAAGATGTTGGAGCAATCATAAAAGTCATGGGCATGTGGTGATGGAGTTTTAAACTGTGACTCAAAATGGTGTGCAGAAGCATTGGCCTTGAGGGGCGTGGTAGCAGGAGGAAGGGGAATGATGAAGTCTGTTGCACATGTAATGTCAATGGCGACGTTTAATAGCTTGAATGAAATTTCTGGCTGTGCGTTGGAGAACTCTGGATTGGTGTAAAACAAGTGGATCATGGGAACAGCGATAGTCCTGGAGGAGAAGTGTGCTGGCTCGTTGGAGTACAGAGGGACGAAAAGTACATGACAGCGAAGAGGGGATCGAGCGAGTACCTGCAGAGGAAAGAGCTGATGTCAGGGTATGTTCAAAGACATCAACACTTGAAACAGTGATAGGGTCAGGGTCAGAAAGAGAATGAAAAGGCTTCCTGTAATCATTCCAGTCAGCTTTATGGAAATAAAGTGGAGTCGTCGGTAGGGTGGTGACACGGGAGAGAAGCAATCAGCAATACAAACACATATGGGTAGATGATCATTGTCAACAGGACAAAGTAATGAAACAGAAACACATATGGGTAGATGATCATTGTCAACAGGACAAAGTAAGGAAACGGAAACACATACGGGTAGATGATCATTGTCAACAGGACAAAGTAAGGAAACGGAAACACATACGGGTAGATGATCACTGCAACAGGACAAAGTAAGGAAACGGAAACACATACGGGTAGATGATCACTGCCAACAGGACAAAGTAATGAAACGGAAACACATACGGGTAGATTATCACTGTCAACAGGACAAAGTAAGGAAACGGAAACACATACGGGTAGATGATCATTGTCAACAGGACAAAGTAAGGAAACGGAAACACATACGGGTAGATGATCATTGTCAACAGGACAAAGTAAGGAAACGGAAACACATACGGGTAGATGATCATTGTCAACAGGACAAAGT
>NW_013677343.1:2620-3750 GCF_000517525.1 Limulus polyphemus | reverse complement strand
AGAGTTTGATGGTGGTGTAAGGGAATCATTAGTACTAATAGGTGCAACTGAAGTGGGATCATCTGGAGTAGGGGTGGCTTTCCACGACATTTGTAGGAGTAAGTTGGATGCCCCCCTTGACAAGTTATTGCAGATGGGTGGAGAATCCAAGTGGAAACAATGGGCGTTGTAGGCAAGACAACGTTCACAGCGAATAGGTTGTAGAGGTAAAGTTCGAGATGCTTCCACACGATGACGTTGACGATGAAGAAAAGCACCGTGGAGAAGAAGATGATCAACGACATCACTAGAGACGGCGAGTATTCGGACCATGAAAGAGACCTTTGGCATTCTGTATGCGGATAGCGCTTTGACAGAGACGCCATCTTCTGCGAGTTCAGAAATGATATCCGATTCAACAAGCAGAGGATCCACCCCACGGATAACACAAGAGAGGACTTCTCCATGGGGGAGGTTACTGTTTTAAGGTGGGTGAAGAAAGGAGCTTAAGAGTCGTAGATACCCCAAAGTTGACAAGACCAATCGTGTTGCGAATAACTTCGAGTATCTGAGCATTGTAGGATTTCACAATGAGGCCATTTCGAGTGGGTATTAACTGGTGTATTTCAGAGCGAGTGTAAAATTTGGATACTTCCTGGTAAAATGGGCGTGAAGAATATAATTTAGCATCCATGTTGTAGAGGAGGAATACTTGTAGGTGAGAAGCTGAGCCTGTATCTAAAGGAGCAGAGGTGGCCTGAGACATGGAAGGTAAACTAGAAGGTATGGTGGGAGAAGAACGAGGTGAAGCTGAAGGATGTATGGATGGTACATGTGTAGCGACGTCAGGATATGTAGGTCCAGGAACTGGAGGTTCAGAGTCCAGAAGCAGCGTAGAATTTGCCGATGATGATACTGACGTGCGAGGTGGCTTTACGGAGTCAGTAGTTGAACGAGAATAGGGCTTAGTCCGGGTGCGGGTGGCAGAAAGTCCAGTTTCCTCCAAAATTCCAGGGCGCTCCACAATAAGAGGGAGGCCAGAATGCATAGTGACTGACAAGAGTATTTCAAGTAGTCAGTATAAAAAAATCGAACAAAGTAATACTGAAATAAGAAAAACTAAACAAAGTCAATAATAAATACACTATACT
>NW_013677343.1:0-1902 GCF_000517525.1 Limulus polyphemus | reverse complement strand
AAATTACAGGAATCGGCGCAGTGAGAGACAATCCAAAAGGTTATACTCACGAGAAATTACAGGAATCAGCGCAGTGAGATACAATCCAAAAGGTTATACTCACGAGAAATTACAGGAATCAGCGCAGTGATATACAATCCAAAAGGTTATACTCACGAGACATTACAGGAATCAGCGCAGTGAGATACAATCCAAAGGTTATACTCACGAGAAATTACAGGAATCAGCGCAGTGAGATACAATCCAAAAGGTTATACTTCCAAAAGGTTCCCAAACCTGGAGTCGATCTATTACGTATTCACATCACCTATGATTTTATAGGCTTTATCATCCGAGAGATCATTATTTTTATAATGTTATTTTACTAAATATTATAATTCTGAATTTTACCGTGAGAGGTGCAGTTTAAAGATGATTTGCTACGAATTTCATTTTTAATCTCTTTTTTGCTTTTCCTTTCTATATTTTTCATCATTTTTATATAGTGTAGAAAATTTACATATTGTTGATGCTAATATAATAATTTCACTATTTATATACACATACATATATATATACATACACACACACACAAAAAAAACCTACATTTCCTATCGCTGATTTTCTTTAGATGGAAAATTAGGCCTGAAAACATTTCACGTCATCGTTACTCAAGAACCGTGACCATGAGATACCTTGAAATGTTCATTCAAATTTAGTTTTTAAAATCTACACATACGTTATGCAAATCAGGTGTGTTCTGTTGGTAGTTAACGCGAGCATTTGAAGAACAGCCAAAGGATGTGTAGTCTTTTTTTTTATTAAAATATTTGTAGTGGTAATAAAAAAACTCGAGATCCAGCTGCATATATATAGCTAGGTACACATCATAAAACATTATTCTTATTCAATAGCTTGTACACGTTTAAACCTGCTTACTAACAGCTGACATATTTAACTAGTAGGATCGTTTACGCATGCGCAAGTACCAGTAGAATGACACGCCTTTCTTGAAAGTTACGAAACAATGGTGAGTTATGTTTTTGTCGCGACCTTCGCTTATGTTCCTTTTGGCAAGTAGTAGTAGTAGTAGTGCTGTGACAAGTGAAGTTGTAGCTTAGCAACGACTAAATTTGTAGCTTAGCAACGACTGAAATTTGTAGCTTAGCAACTACTGAAATTGTTACTTTAGCAACACTAAGATTCTAGCTTAGTAACGACTAATACTGTAGTTTAGAAACAACTAAATTATAGCTTAGCAACAATTAAGCTGTAGTTCATAAAAAACCAAAGTAGTAACCCTAGATGAAACTGACACAGTTCCCTACTCCACCTACATCTGTGTATATACTGTTCATGCTATTTTCCCGTGATAACTGTTGTTACTTTATTACTTAGTAAAAGTAATATTTGTACGGTATTTTTTTAATTTATTTATTTTTACTTTTAGACATATTTTACATGCTCCTATTCTCATATTTACACGCCTCCTAGAAACCGGATTTCGATCCCCGTAGTGGGCAGAAAATTGTGTAGCTTTGTGATTAACCTCAAACAAGTACGTCCCCTACCGACTTTCTGCGCCGCCTTTAGGGGTACGTCCCATAGTCTGCGACCCGCGAGGTTAAATAAGGAAATAAATATTTCCATTTCAAAATTAAATTCTTCATTAAATATGAAAAAAGCAGATTTCACTTTCAATGCTTCATCCCAAAGAAAACTCGGTCATTATAAGATCAATTTTATTTTGTTAAGTTTCGAAAACTGTGGAAAATATTCAAAGGCTACTCATTGAAGTATTTTTATTGTCAGTCAACACGCTTTCCAAAAATATCTTACTTATTAAAGATAAAAAAAACCACCTGTCGTGTCTAAACATTTGTGGTAACTGCTTATCTATCCTAATCCTTTTCATGCCAGTAT
>NW_013677342.1:11504-14011 GCF_000517525.1 Limulus polyphemus | reverse complement strand
AGCTTAAAATATATATATCCCTTCGGGCAAATTTTCTTCATCGGCAAAAAGTTGTTAGCTAAACTTATAAACATTCGGGCAAATTTTCTGCCTTTATCCGAGGAAGACTATATTTTGAAAATATGACGATTTCGTCAAGTATTTTGTTTTTGTTTGGAATTAATGGGCTATCTGTGCTCTGCCCGCCACGAGTATCGAAACCCGATTTCTAGCGTTGTAAGTCCGCAGACTTTCAGAATAGGACTAAAATAAATGATGTTTTGAAAAGCTCTCGGTAATTTGCTCATTTCGAAATTCGGGGGAAAAAACTACCAAGAGGATAATTAAACACAAAATTATCAAGAAAGTCGTTTGACGTCACGGAAATCAGTAGCACCCTTTTCTAAATTGGCATCCGAAAATATCTATCATAACAAAAATCCGGCACTCTTTTATAACAGACGTCTGATAACGTTTGCCACGTTCACCTTCATTGCCTCATCTAATAATTTCCGCAAGTTAATACTTCCGAAAACTTTCAAAAGTCTAGTAATTCCTGATAAAGTGTTTGATAAATTGGTGACTGAAAGTTTGGTAATTATGGTGAGGAATGGAAGATTTCACTTTACTTCCAAATTACCTGGAAAGTAAATCAGTATCCCTGGAAATACAAAATGACTTCCGAAAAGCAAGACAAACAACAAATCATCTCGTAAGATTAACGGAAGAAATAATACACGGCTTTAATAAAGAACAATGTACAGTCGCATGATTCCTAGATGTTGTAAAAAACATTGGATAAAGTATGGCACAACGGACTCAAAGTTACATCTAGACGGGACTCTCTTACAGGTAGCAACATCAGCAAAATGTTTAGAGATTACACTTGATTCAAAATTAAACTGGATACCACACATTAATAGCATAAAAACCAGAATTTGGAAAAGAGCGAGTTACCTTAGCAACCTGACTGGCAACAAACAAGGAGCTTCACCAGAAAACATATTAAACATTTACAGAACATACATAAGAATAGGCCTGTATAACATGGATAAATGTATCAAAAACACACATCAACAAACTACAGCAAATACAAAACTATATTTTAACGAAAGCATATAGGGTCCCACGATCAACAAACTCAGTATTTTATTCTTATTTATGATGTTAAGAAAGGAGAGGTACTTAGGGCTTGGTTCATCATGTATTATGTAACTCTCTAGCTTGCTCATCAGTTCATTTTTATTAATATTTTTCTTATAATATTGAAGCTAGTTATCCAGGAGTCTGTCTGATAGTGTTGGCATGTTTGAATAGTTGTGTATATTACAGGACAAACAGTGCCACGTTAACTGAATCCTAGAAACAAACGTAGCTCTATTTTAAAGGGGTTCTGTATGTAAAAATATGATCATGTGTGTGTGTATATATGACTGCTAAGTGGAACTGTATTGTGAACATGGTCCAATAGTGCGATCATACATAAGTGAAGCTAGTGAAAATATACAAGTTAGTATTACCCCATGAATTGGACGTGGCACGAAAAGGGTATGTTAATTAAAACTGTGGACAATGGACAAAACATACTGTGAGTAATGCAACAACGTAACAAGGGATATTACCTAGGATTCAGTAACGGTGCAAAAAAAAAATAATTCCTGGGGAAGAGGTCAACGCTGAACCTGATCTTCCCTGATCCAAAACGTGGACCAAATCCCGATGAAGATTATAACAGAAGGAGGAAGCGATCTGAATAGAACTTGACCCCTCAGGTCACGCACAACGAACGAGTTCCCATCCAGATACTTCGGCTTCTGTTATTGTGATAGATTCTTTACTTTCTTTGGTAAGTTATAAATAGATTCTTGGATAGTAAAGTCACATGTCACGTAACTAGAAAACTTGTTACATGTCACGTACCTAGAAACCTGTTACATGTCACGTAACTAGAAACCTGTTACATGTCACGTAACTAGAAACCTGTTACATGTCACGTAACTAGAAACCTGTTACATGTCACGTAAACTAGAAACCTGTTACATGTCACGTACCTAGAAACCTGTTACATGTCACGTATCTAGAAACCTGTTACATGTCACGTAACTAGAAACCTGTTACATGTCACGTAAACTAGAAACCTGTTACATGTCACGTAACTAGAAACCTGTTACATGTCACGTAACTAGAAACCTGTTACATGTCACGTAACTAGAAACCTATTACATGTCACGTAACTAGAAACCTGTTACATGTCACGTAACTAGAAACCTGTTACATGTCACGTAAACTAGAAACCTGTTACATGTCACGTAACTAGAAACCTGTTACATGTCACGTAACTAGAAACTTGTTACATGTCACGTAACTAGAAACCTATTACATGTCACGTAACTAGAAACTTGTTACATGTCACGTAACTAGAAACCTGTTACATGTCACAAAACTAGAAACCTGTTACATGTCATGTACCTAGAAACCTGTTACATGTCACATAACTAGAAACCTGTTACATGTCACATAACTAGAAA
>NW_013677342.1:1415-10504 GCF_000517525.1 Limulus polyphemus | reverse complement strand
TAGAAACATGTTACATGTCACGTAACTAGAAACCTGTTACATGTCACGTAACTAGAAACCTGTTACATGTCACAACACTAGAAACCTGTTACATGTCACGTAACTAGAAAACCTGTTACATGTCACGTAACTAGAAACCTATTACATGTCACGTAACTAGAAACCTGTTACATGTCACATAACTAGAAACCTGTTACATGTCACGTAACTAGAAACCTGTTACATGTCACGTATTTAGAAACCTGTTACATGTCACGTATTTAGAAACTTGTTACATGTCACGTAACTAGAAACCTGTTACATGCCACGTAAGTAGAAACCTGTTACATGCCACGTAAGTAGAAACCTGTTACATGTCACGTACTAGAAAACCTGTTACATGTCACGTAACTAGAAACCTGTTACATGTCACGTAACTAGAAACCTGTTACATGTCACGTAACTAGAAATCTGTTACATGTCACGTAACTAGAAATCTGTTACATGTCACGTAACTAGAAACCTGTTACATGTCACGTAATTAGAAACCTGTTACATGTCACGTAACTAGAAACCTGTTACATGTCACGTACCTAAAAACCTGTTACGCTTGTATGTGTGAAAGTAGCAATACTGAAAGAAAAATTGGTTAATCTATCAATTCTTAATTAGGGACATCTATGCGCAGATAACAATTACGTTGAAACAAATAAAACTGGGGAAAGGTTTTAAAACCCCCCAGAGTCACACATATGACCTATTTTAGAATAACGACGAAAACTTTATACAGCCAAATCCACACGCCAGTATGAAATCCTGGAGAGTTTACCGTAAAAGTTTACCAGTAGGTAAATTTAATAAGCAGATATTAGTTAGGCTTAAAAATATCTGGCTGTAATTGTGAAAGCTGAGAAAAAAATTTATAAGTGTAAAATACTTAAATTAATAATATTTTAAGAATTTTTAATTAAAATACATTAAAATTGTTTAGCATAGATGTGTAGATTTTAAATTCCGAAGATATAAAATGATGATACGTTGGAATGATAATTATACTATACTGTTCATCTTACATTTTAAGTGTCAAATAAGGCTGATGTATTATATATACACCTTTTTTATCGAATAACTTTACAAGGTTATGTACTTTAAACATTTCATGTTTTGTTTTACTCTAGTATCGAGAATTTAAAACGACATTCTACTCAACTTTGACATGGCTGGTGTTTGCAGTATTTATGGTAATCATGCCCATTCTACTGCTAAACATGCTGATAGCCATGATGGGGAACACTTATTGCGAGGTCATCACGCAGTCTCAAAAGGAGTGGGTCAAACAGGTATATATATATATATATATGTATGTGTCTAAATTGAATCTGACATTTTCTCTAGTCTAACAATTCTAGAATATACATGCACATAAAAAATAATATTTGGAACTAACAAGTAACGTGGTCGATATGTATAAGAAGAAAGTTATGAAAAAAGAAATACAACAGAAATAAAAAATCGCAAATATAAAACAGTTTATCGTTCGTTTCAGAAACGTAATAAAACATGTTGACGTTCACTGACTGTATTGAACAATGTTTTTGTTTTCTTATCAGTAAACTAACAGTATAACGTAATTACAAGACTGCAGAACAGAAGTAATCAGGTAAACTTGTGTGGGAAAACAGACTAAACAGCTTAATCCCCTGTTTCATCCCTTTTGTACCATTGAAGTAGCCGACAAACTTCTGCTTGTACCGTTGAAGTAGCCGACAAACTACTGCTTGTACCATTGAAGTAGCCGACAAACTTCTGCTTGTACCATTGAAGTATTGCTGAAACTGGTCGGCTGTTGGTTGGTTCCTCACCGATTGTCATTGTTAGTACTTTTTTCTTTCAATCAAAGGACCGAAATTGTTAATGGAAAGGAGGTGGAACGATGTTCTGATCTAACTTAAACTCTGTTTATAATCCGTTGCAGTGCTGTAATTTTTTATCGATATTCCTTTTTCACTCTATATTTAAATTATCTATCTCTTCATACAATCTTTCTTGTTTCCATCAGTCCCGTTTCAATCCATATCCCCCCATCCACCCCGTTATCCAGTTATGAGCTTAGTTCCAACTATTTTGTATTTTGTAAGCTAAGAAGTTTAACACCAGAATGGCTAGCTCAGTCGGCAACCATATAAGACGAACTCACGGCCTTCATATTGCAAGACTAGCGCCCTAAACACCAAGCCATACCAGGCCCCAATGCATATCTAAACAGCTTAATCTCCAGTCTCTCACACACATCTTCTTGATTCCAACAACTGCTTGTACCATTGAAGTAGCCGACAAACTTCTGCTTAAGTTTGTCGGCTACTTCAATGGTACAGGCAGTAGTTTGTCGGCTACTTCAACGGTACAAGCAGTAGTTTGTCGGCTACTTCAATGGTACAGGCAGTAGTTTGTCGGCTACTTCAATGGTACAGGCAGTAGTTTGTCGGCTACTTCAACGGTACAAGCAGTAGTTTGTCGGCTACTTCAATGGTACAGGCAGTAGTTTGTCGGCTACTTCAACGGTACAAGCAGAAGTTTGTCGGCTGCTGTAATGGTACAAGCAGAAGTTTTTTTAGCATATAGTAACGTAAAAATGAAGGAGATTTTTAATACTTCTAATACATATTTTAGGTTGGTTGCGACTGAAAGGTGAATCAAAAAGAAGTTCCTTCTCCCTCAAAATCCCATTTTAACGACTTTCAAGCCGAGAAGGTTAATATAGTGAGAATATTAAATAAAAGAAGAAAGAGGCAGGTTAATAAAATGTGACAATTAAGATGTGACAAGACAACTTTGGAATATCAAGGGAGTGAGATGATAAGACAGGATAAAAAGATGAAGATGTCAAGAAGATTAAGACAGACTGACAAAAGTTGATATAATGAGAAGATTAAGACAACTTTGGAATATCAAGGGAGTGAGATGATAAGACAGGATAAAAAGATGAAGATGTCAAGAAGATTAAGACAGACTGACAAAAGTTGATATAATGAGAAGATTAAGACAACTTTGGAATATCAAGGGAGTGAGATGATAAGACAGGATAAAAAGATGAAGATGTCAAGAAGATTAAGACAGACTGACAAAAGTTGATATAATGAGAAGATTAAGACGGGCTGAGAAGGTTAAGATAGGCCAAGTGTTTGTTTGTTTTTGAATTTCGCGCATAGCTACACGAGGGCTATCTGCGCTAGCCGTCCCTAATTTAGCAGTGTAAGTCTAGAGGGAAAGAGCTAGTCATCACCACCCACCGCCAACTCTTGGGCTACTCTTTTACCAACGAATAGTGGGATTGACCGTGACATTATAACGCCCTCACGGCTGAAAGGGCGAACGAAAGCGCCCTAACCATGCCTTATGCCAAATGTGTGATGACAGATAAGAGAAAATGAACAAACGAATGGAGATAGTTTCTTTCAGATTATGTTTAATTATTTCAGATAACAAGAAAAGGGTTGTAAGATGAAGACGGGTTAGATAGGTTACAACACGGATAAGAAATGTTGTTAAATAGGTTAGTCAGGAGTTGTAGAAACTGCGAGAAGAAATAACAAACAAAAACCTCACATCAGAAACTAAACATCATAATCAACCTTCAGTTACTTTAAAATTATCATTATTATAAAGTAAAAACTATGTTTGGACATAATTTTCATAATGTATAATAACTATATGCTTAATGATTATTTCTGAAACAGTGGGCTAAAATCGTTGTGGCATTAGAAAAAGGAATAAGTCAGAAGAAGGCCAAAGAGTTTATGCAAAGCTACTCTATTCGTTTTGGTGCGCCCTCTGGTGAAGATGGTTCGGAGAGGGAGCTTCGAGCTGTGATGGTAATTAAAAATAAGCCAAAATCGAAGGCTAGACAAAGGAAAGGCGCCATTTGCAATTGGAAGGTAACTGTAATGATATTCTATTTTTTAGTTTTCCATGTAAAACAACTTATACCTTTATTATAGTTTTAAATGTTTTAAAAATTATCACGTATTATGTTACTTGCAGTTGTAAAGCTCAAATTTCCAATGTGAAATCTTTGTCTTATTATTATATTTGCACAGAGAATGGGTAAGAGTGTCATTCAAGAACTTCGACAGTCTGGAGTTACTGCAGCTAGTCTAAAACAAAGGTTTAACTCTCTACGAAATTCTATAGCAAATCTTCCTGTTTGTAATCAAAGTGACAACGACTCTGAAGATGAAATCAAAAAAGGGAACGGTTTCGTATCAGCTTTAAACCAACTTACTTTTTCACGTGACTTAAAGATGGCTGTTGACACAACATCTAACAATTCAGGAAGTCCTCCTAAAGAGGCGAACTTTTCCTTTGGTGATACTTTCAACCAGTTGACAAGGAACCAGGATCTAGAGGTTGGAAAGTCACAGACTCCACCTAAAGGTGAATCTCGGGAAAGAGCTCCAACCGAATTCAACACACAGTTCTTAGAAAAGAAGGAACGGATAAAATTTGGGATTATTAATGAAGGTTTTGTTCCATCTGGTAAAAATCCGAGGTTTTTACCCGCTCTAAATGAAGATCAGTCTTCTGGAAATAGGGATTTGGAAGATGACAGAGGTTCTCGTTACACAACAAAAGCACCGATATCTCAAGGCTTACAGATTTGTGTGCATCATCACAAAAAATATGATAGGCATAAAAAGAAAACACATAAAAAGTATTTTAGAAACCGAGCAAAAGTGGGAATTGGCACTGAACACTGTGGCGAAGTGAAGAGCAAAAACAAATTAGAAAATGCAAATTTGATGAATAGTTCTAAATCAAAAGTTCCTACAGAGGTGAAAGAAGTATCTAAAATCAACCCTCTAGTGAGAGAAAACGGAAACGCATTGACGAAAATGAACGAAACGGACAGTGATGATAGCTGGAATAAAACAGTCGAAGCTAAACGCTCGTGTTCTCATCACAAACTTCGACACAAGAAAAGAAGAGCCAAATCCGCTTTGAATGCCTTGCGAAGTAGAGAACAATGTCAACAGTTTCATGGAACTTCTTGGAATTCAGAAAGGAACAGTCAACCGGCACAAGATCATAATGAACAACAGCTAATAGAGAGCTTCAAAAGTCCAAACTTACGTGATACATTACCTTATCATTAGCACTTTTAATCAGTTAAAAATCCAGCAGAAAATGTTGATTCTTATAGTATAGTATTTCTTCTATTTTAGAAATATTTCTATGACCTCAGATTTTCCTTAGAAATTTACAATAAATTATATACATGAAAAATATGTAACTCATAAATGAAAATGGAAACACAAATATGTGATTATGGTCTAATGAATTCTCAGCATCTTTAAATTCACATTTAACTTAGCAGACTTACGAAACACATAACAAGTACATGTGTGTGTGTGTGTGTGCTCCTTTAAGAATTGTTTGTTTGTTTGTTTTTTGAATTTCGCGCAAAGCTACACGAGGGCTATCTGCGCTAGCCGTCCCTAATTTAGCAGTGTAAGACTAGAGGGAAGGCAGCTAGTCATCACCACCCACCGCCAACTCTTGGGCTACTCTTTTACCAACGAATAGTGGGATTGACTGTCACATTATAATGCCCCCTCGGCTGAAAGGGCGAGCATGTTCGGTGTGACGGGGATTCGAACCCGCGACCCTCAGATTGCGAGTCGAGCGCCTTACCCACCTGGCCATGCCGGGCCCCTTTAAGAATTAACCTTGGTTGTTGTTTGTTTTGTTTTTTTGGACGATGTATCAAGCTGCTAGCGCAGATCTTCATTACGTCAAATTAGTGATACTTGGTAGGTATTTAGGAGTTGAAAACCCGGGACGCTCCAAGATTAGGCAATTCCTCGTGACTCTGACACTCGGTGGTCGGTCTGCAGACTTACGACGCTAAAAATCGGTTTTCAATTCCTGTGGTGGACAGAGCACAGGTAGCCCATTGTATAGCTTTGTGCTTATCGACAAACAAATCCTTCACTCTGTTAGTGATATAGATATGCATAGCGAAAAAAAAAAGACTTATATGTGGTTTGGTTTACGATTATCAGGGAAATGACAGCTATTGAACCACAAATGGTGCAAAGAAGGCAAACCCAAGTTGAAGAAGGCAAACCACTAAGAACACCAACCAAATTATACAAAATAATAAGGTAGAATGGTGGGACTAATAAATCCCGTGCCTCGGAATTTGAGGTGGGGGGGATGCCCCGAGAAAAATTTGGCTCCTAAAAATCTATCTGCCCAGTGCCCAAGATCTGACCTGGAACTTAAAACCTCCTGTTCTATACTATCCACCATCAAGAAGTACCAACCCCTTTAATAATCCAAAATTCACGCTGTCCACAAGATCACGTCCAGAAAAATCGGAAGGACTGCCCAGTTTATGAAGGTAATATTCACTTCTCGTCAGACAGCTGAAACATTCTTCTACACGGTTATTTCTTGGAGTACTTTCATTTCAGAGTCGAGAAACCATTTCCAAAGAATATTTCCAACTTACCAGAACAACCCCCACTATTCCACGACTTGCAAGCAGACCCCTCCCGAAATTACTTTCCAGACCTAAGCCGTAAACTAACTAAAATCCGCGTATGGACTCAAACCCCTGTCAAAGAAGAAATGCTGTGTTTGTATCCACAAGGAAACCTATAACACCTGACAGTTGTACTCAGATGATATCCATCAGAATAAAGAACAAGTAGTCGTTCCAAAAGAACCCGAATCCTCAGACTTCGAGTCCAAGGAAGAAGATATGATGTCACAGACCATCTTTGCAAGTAACTTGAAACACTTCCAAACATTACTCACCTTAAGGGCATCATGGAAAATGTTCTCACCTGTAGAACAGTCCGTAGCCATCTACTAGCCTTCAAACAATTGACAAATTTCTTGACCAATTACCTCACTCGTTCCCACTTAGCCAATGCAGTTAATCACTAATAAATATCATTTTTGTTTTGCTTTTATTCTAATGTACGTTTCTGTCCCAGTTTAGATATCAATTTGGACACTGACTGTTGAATCGCCAAAAATTCTACTCTGCCAAAGTGGGTTTTTCTTGTGGTACTCCAGTTTTCCGTTCACATCAAATTTTTCGGTATATGATCTTTTGATCTCCTCTCCATTTTGTTAGATCCTGTGATATATTTACGTCGGAGCCTGTGATCCATATTTTTTCAGAAGAGTGGAATTTACTTAAAGAGATGAAAATCCCCAAGATAAGGTCCAATGGAAGATCATCTAAATAGTTCACATACCCATGTTTCCTCTGGAATTCTGGACCTCCAACCCGATACAACTTATTTAGTAATTTTCCTGCGGAATAAATCTTTTCATTACTATTCAGAAAATCAAACAAATCTGGAAACAATACATATCATCAAAAATCCACGCTGTCATTAGGCTCCTGTCCACAAAAATGGGAATAATTAGTAGTTAATTCTTGTTAGACAGCTGATCAGTACTTCTATGTGGTTATTTCCAATTTCAGAGCCGAGAAACCATTCCAGAAAAAGGCTTCTAAACTTACTAGAATGACAATCTTTATTCCACAACAAGCAAGCATACCTCCGCCAAGATTACTCCCCAAATCCTAGTTACAAACTAAACTAATCCTCCTCACATACCAAGCGACCCAAATCCGAAATGAAAAAGAAAATTTTGTCTTAATATCCTCTGCGAAACCCTCAACATTCAACGAACCCAGATGTAAAAATATTTGATCAATTTTCTGACAGGAATTAACTGTTGTCTGAGTCATCCTTCCGGTTTTTCTGGACGTGATCCTTTGAACGTCATGAATTTTGGATGGTATATCTTTTTCTAGTACTTATTTAATTTCCTGAGTAGTAATGGAAAGATCCACTTTCCTCGGGAAAATTATTAAGAGTAAAGAACAAGCAGACTCGAGTAGATCCTGAATATTCAGATTCTAAGTCCGACAAAGAGGAATACGACAGCACAGATCGCCTATACAAATGTTGAGATACATCTCCAAATGATATTCACTAAAAGTTAGATGATTTCCAGAAGGATGTCACCAAAAATTATCTCACTAGCAGAACAGTCAGGCACCCCCAGTGACTCAGCGGTATGTCTGCGGACTTACAACGCTAAAATCCGGGTTTCGATACCCGTGTTGGGCAGAGTACAGATAGCCCATTGTGTAGCTTTGTGCTTAATTACAAACAAACAGGCAGGCGCTACTTACTGACGAATTACTCAGCTCATTATCCCGCCTCCAAATGCATGTTACCATTGAGTTATTTCATTCGTGTAAGTTTCTTCGAACAAGATTTTCTCAATCCCATATTAGGTATCAGTTCGGACTCTGGTCAAGTAAAACTTTCGGCACCGACTAGAGATAGTGGGTTTTTCTGAATCCTTCCGTTTTCCAACCACAATTTTTTTACATATAAGATATTTAATACTTTCCCTGTCTTAGTTGCTTCCAATGATCCACCTATGTTTGTTCTTTTGGATCCTATGATTTCCGTTTGTTTGTTCTTTTGGATCTTATGATTTCCGTTTGTTTGTTTGTTCTTTTGCATCCTATGATTTCCGTTTGTTTGTTTGTTCTTTTGCATCCTATGATTTCCGTTTGTTTGTTCTTTTGGATCTTATGATTTCCGTTTGTTTGTTCTTTTGGATCTTATGATTTCCGTTTGTTTGTTTGTTTGCGAAGTCCGAAGTTTTCTCGGACCAAAAGAAGAATCAACACCATAAGTCAGAAGTGCAACCAAACATCTTCTCCAGCTGTTTAGGCTTTTTCTGTCTTATTTACAGCAATTTATCTGATCTCTGGTGGATTCCGTTGTATAAAATAAACTCACATAAACTATACTCGAGTAAGTTGCCTGGACTGCGTTTTATATAATGTGCTAAAATTAACTATAATCGAATCAATTATCTTGGTTCTGTTCTGCAAAACATTAAGACAGATGTTTGGGCTTCTCTCTGTTTAATATACTGACTTGAACTATAATCAAGACAGGTCTTTGGGTTCTGTTCTGTAAAATATACTGACATGAACTATAATCAAGACAGATCTTTGGGTTCTGTTCTGTAAAATATACTGACATGAACTATAATCAAGA
>NW_013677342.1:0-716 GCF_000517525.1 Limulus polyphemus | reverse complement strand
ATGAACTATAGTCAAGACAGATCTTTGGGTTCTGTAAAATATACAGACATGAACTATAATCGAGACAGATCTTTGGGTTCTGTAAAATATACAGACATGAACTATAATCAAGACAGATCTTTGGGTTCTGTTCTGTAAAATATACTGACATGAACTATAATCAAGACAGATCTTTGGGTTCTGTAAAATATACAGACATGAACTATAATCAAGATAGGTCTTTGGGTTCTTTAAAATATACTGACATGAACTATAATCAAGACAGATCTTTGGGTTCTGTTCTGTAAAATATACTGACATGAACTATAATCAAGACAGGTCTTTGGGTTCTTTAAAATATACTGACATGAACTATAATCAAGAAAGATCTTTGGGTTCTTTTCTGTAAAATATACAGACATGAACTATAATCAAGACAGGTCTTTGGGTTCTGTAAAATATACTGACATGAACTATAATCAAGACAGATCTTTGGGTTCTGTTCTGTAAAATATACAGACATGAACTATAATCAAGACAGGTCTTTGGGTTCTGTAAAATATATTGACATGGACTATAATCAAGACAGATCTTTGGGTTCTGTTCTGTAAAATATACTGACATGAACTATAATCAAGACAGATCTTTGGGTTCTGTTCTGTAAAATATACAGACATGAACTATAATCAAGACAGGTATTTGGGTTCTGTAAAATATAAAGACATGAACTGTAATCA
>NW_013677341.1:0-12314 GCF_000517525.1 Limulus polyphemus | reverse complement strand
ACCGTTGTTAACATTACTGTTTTAGGCCTAGGTTTAGACAATTTTTATCTAACTGTAAACTGTATCGATGTTATTTCTACTGAGTTAAATTATACAAACACTACCGTTGTTAACATTACTGTTTTAGGCCTAGGTTTAGATAGTTTTTATCTAAATGTAAACTGTATCTATGTTCTTTCTACTGAGTTAAATCATACAGACAATAACGTTGTTAACATTACTGTTTTAGGCCTAGGTTTAGACAGTTTTTATTTAACTGTAAACTGTATCCATGTTCTTTCTACTGAATTAAATCATACGAATACTACCGTTGTTAACATTACTGTTTTAGGCCTAGGTTTAGACATTTTTTATCTAACTGTGAACTGTATCGATGTTCTTTCTACTGAGTTACATGATACCAAACACTACCGTTGTTAACATTACTGTTTTAGGGCTAGGTTTAAACAGTTTTTATCTAACTGTAAACTGTATCTATGTTCTTTCTACTGAGTTAAATCATACAGACAATAACGTTGTTAACATTACTGTTTTACGCCTAGGTATTTTTATCTAACTGTAAACTGTATCTATGTTTTTTCTACTGAGTTAAATCATACAAACACTACCGTTGTTAACATTACTATTTTACGCCTAGGTATTTTTATCCAACTGTGAACTGTATCGATGTTCTTTCTACTGAGTTAAATCATACAGACAATGACGTTGTTAACATTACTGTTTTAGGCCTAGGTTTAGACAGTTTTTATCTAACTGTAAACTGTATCTATGTTCTTTCTACTGAGTAAAATGATACGAATACTACCGTTGTTAACATTACTGTTTTAGGCCTAGGTTTAGACATTTTTTATCTAACTGTGAACTGTATCGATGTTCTTTCTACTGAGTTACATGATACAAACACTACCGTTGTTAACATTACTGTTTTAGGCCTACGTTTAGACAGTTTTTATCTAACTGTAAACTGTATCTATGTTCTTTCTACTTAGTTAAATCGTACAAACAATAACATTGTTAACATTACTATTTCAAGCCTAGGTTTAGACAGTGTTTGTCTGACTGTAAACTGTATCGTGTTTTCGAAACAAGTTCTAGTAGCAGTCTTATTATTAGTTGTTATATATCTCAAGGTTTTTCTTTCTGACCAATGTTTGCTTTTTTTCATTTTTATGTATTTATTAAGAAAACACACTATATTTCTCTAGTATATATTGACCAAAGGTATAGTGAAGTGTTTTTCATTAGTCTTCCTTTATTTTTCCTGGTATTGTTGCACTGCAATTATTATGACATTTTCCATTTTTCCTGGTACTTTTTTCACCTCGAGCATTATGGTGTTTCTTTCTTAAGTTCAGTTGTTGTTTTTTAGTTCCTTCGGAAAAATTAAATACATCCACTTTTTTCTCTAGAGCCGAAACTATCATCAGGTTAACCAGATCAGTGACCGACTGAAAAACATCACTGACATCTACCAATCAGTTGATGACGAGAAAATAATGCGTGTATCAGATTTTGATTTCCTAATGGTTCTTGGAAAGGGGAGTTTTGGAAAGGTGAGACGGTATTGTTTTATCTCAATTAAAAAAGTAGTCTTAAGAGAAAAATTATAAAACTAACGTAATTAGGTCTAGGAACTGTATTGTCAGTTTGTGAGTTCTATGTTAAATATTATTATACCAGTAACAATGTACTAAGTGAAAACATGGCTTCCAGCAAGAATGTACGCACATTTTAGGAAGATACATTTTACCAAAACCTAGTCCAAAGTAGGAGACCCAAATAAGTTGCATGTTCTTCCACAATAGGGATAACTATAGTGAAACAGTTTATAACTAGAGTGAAAGTATTTACTAACAGGAGTGAAACTTTTACTAACTGGAGTAAATCTATTTACTAACTGGAGTTAAACTGTTTATAACTAGAGTGAAAGTATTTACTAACAGGAGTGAAACTTTTACTAACTGGAGTAAAACTATTTACTAACTGGAGTTAAACTGTTTACTAACTGTAGTAAAAATATTTACTAACTGGAGTAAAACTGTTTACTAACTGTAGTGAAACTGGTTAATAACTGGAGAGAAACAGTTTACTAACTGTGGTGAAACAGTTTACTAACTGGAGAGAAACAGTTTATTAACTGTAGTGAAACTGTTTACTAACTGGAAAGAAACAGTTTACTAACAGGAGTGAAACTGTTTACTAACTTTAGTGAAACTGTTTACTAAACAGGAGTGAAACTGTTTATTAACTGCAGAGAAACAGTTTACTAACAGGAGTGAAACAGTTTACTTACTGCAGAGAAACAGTTTACTAACAGGAGTGAAACAGTTTACCAAATTTGTGTTTTTGAATGTTTAGGTGATGTTAGCTGAAAATAAGAGGTCCCCTGGTGAACTGTATGGAATAAAAATTTTGAAGAAGGATGTCATTATCCAAGATGATGATATCGAGTGTACCATGGTCGAGAAGCGAGCGTTGGCTATTTGTGATAAGCCATCATTCTTAGTTCAGCTTCACTCCTGCTTCCAAACTGAGGTAAGTAACCAGCTTGGTCCACTTCCAGTCCAGTTTTCAGGATAACATGAAAAAAAAACAACTAAGATTGATGACAGTTTTCATTCAGTTCCATACCGACTATAAACTAAGATTGATGACAGTTCTCCTTCAGTTCCATTCTGACTCTAAGCTAAGATTGAAGACAGTTTTCCTTCAGTTCCATACCGACTATAAACTAAAATTGATGACAGTTCTCCTTCAGTTCCATTCTGACTCTAAACTAGGATTGACGACAGTTTTCCTTCAGTTCCATACCGACTATAAACTAAAATTGATGACAGTTCTCCTTCAGTTCCATTCTGACTCTAAGCTAAGATTGACGACAGTTTTCCTTCAGTTCCATACCGATTATAAACTAAGATTGGTGACAGTTTTCCTTCAGTTACATACCGACTATAAAAACCGAGTTTTAAAACCCGTGTTAGGCACAGGAAAGATAGCATATTTTTCCGAATTGTGCAACGAAAAACACGTGATACTTTATTCCTTTGTTGCTATATAATTTTTACCGATTTGTAAAGACAAAAATCTTAAAATTTAATTGTTATATTTACATTACATGTAATATGTCACAATGAAATATTTGTTGTTGAAATTGGTATCTGGATATATATATATATATATATAAATCAATACTTACTCCTAGGATCGGCTGTATTTTGTAATGGAATATGTGAGTGGGGGAGACCTCATGTTTCAGATCCAACAGACCGGAAAATTCAAAGAGCCTGTGGCCGTGTAAGTAACTATTTAATTTTCTTGTAACTTGCGTTTCCATCCTATATCCGTGCAAGTATCTTCTATTTTTGTCGTAAGGGTCGTTTGCATATTCTAAGAAAAATTTCTTTCCTTGTAATTATTATATCATCATCTTTTCTAATTTTGTGTCCCTTAGTGGGATAGCGGTAAGTCTGAAAGTTTATAACGCTAAAAACCAGGTTTCGATACCCGTGGTAGGCACAGCACAGATCGCACATTTTATAGCTTTGTAGCTTTTTGCTGAACTACAAACAAATAAGGCCCAGTATGGCCAGGTGGTTAGGGTGCTCGACTCGCAATCTCGTCCCACCAAACATGCTCGCCCTTACCAGCCGTGGGGGCGATATAATGTGACGGTCAATCCTACTATTCGTTGGTAAAAGTGTAGCCCAAGAGTTGCCAGTGGGTGGTGATGACTAGCTGCCTTCCCTCTAGTCTTACACTGCTAAATAAGGGACGGTTAGCGCAGATAGCCCTCGTGTAGCTTTGCGCAAAATTCAAAACAAACAAACAAACAAATAAATGCTAACTTTGTTGTATTGTGTGCTGGAATAATTTTAGTGTGAGTCAGAAAAATAATTCTCTTTAATGACAAAACTTACTTTCATTAAGATTTCTTGTCGTCTGTGTCATGATGTTTCTCTATAATGACAAAACTTGCTTTCATTAAGATTTCTTGACGTCTATGTCATGCTGTTTCTCTATAATGACAAAACTTACTTTCATTAAGGTTTCTTGTCGTCTATGTCATGCTGTTTCTCTGTAATGACAAAACTTACTTTCATTAACATTTCTTGACGTCTATGTCATGCTGTTTCTCTGTAATGACAAAACTTACTTTCATTAACATTTCTTGACGTCTATCTCATGCTGTTTCTCTGTAATGACAAAACTTGCTTTCATTAAGATTTCTTGACGTCTATGTCATGCTGTTTCTCTATAATGACAAAACTTACTTTCATTAAGATTTCTTGACGTCTATGTCATGCTGTTTCTCTGTTATGTATTTACACTACACTATAATTGTTATGTATTTACACTACACTATAATTGTTATGTGTTTACACTACACAATAATTGCTATGCATTTACACTACACTATGATTGTTATGTATTTACACTACACAATAATTGTTATGTGTTTACACTACACAATAATTGCTATGCATTTACACTACACTATGATTGTTATGTATTTACACTACACTATAATTGTTATGTATTTACACTACACAATAATTGTTATGTGTTTACACTACACAATAATTGCTATGCATTTACACTACACTATGATTGTTATGTATTTACACTACACTATAATTGTTATGTATTTACATTACACTATAATTTTTATGTATCTACGCTACACCATTATTTTTATTTTATACCAGTTTTTACGCAGCGGAAATTGCTATCGGGTTGTTCTTCCTTCACAGTCAAGGGATAATTTACAGGTTAGTTTCTCGTGGTTTTGTTTTTTAATTATAAAAAAAATCCATAATTAGTTATTTTTAGAAGTGAAACTTTTGTTATCTTTATGCAACTAGACAGTATCTTGGAGAGGATATGTTACCCTAAATGTTAACTAAAACTATATATCTTGGAGAGGATATGTTACCCTAAAGGTTAACTAAAACTGTATATCTTGGAGAGGATATGTTACCCTAAAGGTTAACTAAAACTGTATATCTTGGAGAGTATATGTTACCCTAACTGTTTACTAAAGCTGTATGTCTTGGGGAGTATATGTTACCTTAACGGTTTACTACAGCTGTATATCTTGGAGAGGATATGTTACCCTAACGGTTTATTAAACCTGTATATCTTGGAGAGTATATGTTGCCCTAACATGTGAAGACCCCAGAGAACCTGGTGGATAAAATATTAAATTAGGGTTATCGTCACGCGCTTGTTGATATTTTCAATACCTGCATAGGATGTATTTCTATTTCATTACAGAGACCTCAAGCTTGACAATGTACTTTTAGATGAAAACGGTCACATCAAAATAGCGGATTTTGGAATGTGTAAAGAGGGAATTTTAAACAATCAAACTACGAGAACGTTTTGTGGAACTCCTGATTATATAGCACCAGAGGTAATATCTGTCATTTCTTTTAACTCCTGATTATATAGCTACAGAGGTAATGTCTGTCACTTCTTTTAACTCCTTATTATATAGCTCCAGAGGTAATGTCTGTCACTTCTTTTAACTCCTTATTATATAGCTCCAGAGGTAATGTCTGTCATTTCTTTTAACTCCTGATTATATAGCTCCAGAGGTAATGTCTGTCATTTCTTTTAACTCCTGATTATATAGCTACAGAGGTAATGTCTGTCATTTCTTTTAACTCCCGATTATATAGCTACAGAGATAATGTCTGTCATTTCTTTTAGTGTTCTTCAAACATACACATTCCATGTGTGATAACACAGGTCTGCGAATTTGGTCTTCATAAAAGTTGTTTTGGTTTTAATAACAGAATTTCCATAATTCAGCTACGCAGATTTCGAAAATAATGTTCATTTTTTTTCTATCACGTAAGGATTTTTTACAAACCGGGGAAAAAAACTCTTGCTTAGATCATATTATTATTTCGTTTACCACAATGAAATTTTTTTATTATTATATTTGTTTGTTTGGAATTAAGCTCAAAGCTACACAATGGGCTATCTATGCTCTGCCCACCACAAGTATCGCAACCCGGTTTCTAGTGTTGTAAGTCTGCAGACATACCGCTGTGTCACTGAGGTGCATTTTATTTGTTAACAAAAATACAAACAAGCTGAAGAAAAGGGAAGAACACTGATGTCAAACGAATATGTATCCTCATTCATCCTGATTTTTCTTTTTTTTTGGGGGGGGGTGAAATCTACATCTTTTAGTCTCAAAACTACGTGTTGTGGTCTTTCTTTTATGTATGACGTCTGGAGCATTTCGTTTCAATGACCAACAGTAATCAGCCATCATACTGATGTTTCACCTTCCCTGATACCTCCTCTCCATTTTCTTGATGTCTTGATGAAACCTTTTCCCATAGTTCTTCGCTGACGGCACCAATATTTTCAGGGAAACAGTCAATATGTGAGTGTAAGAAATGAACTTTCAAGTTCATATTACAACCCAACTCTCTGAATTTATCGAGCATGTTATTGACAATATTTTTGTAATTTGGGTCCTTGTTGTTTCCTAAAAACTTGTCAATAACATCTTTAAAGACAATCCATGCCTCTTTTTCAACTTTCCTCATTGTCGTTTCGAACTGTTCATCCGAAGTCAATTTCTTAATCTGATGCCCAACAAAAATCCCTTCTTTAAGTTTTGCTTCTGAAAGAGCTGGGAATTGCCAACATAGATACTTGAAACAGTTGCTAGCTTTGTCTAAGGCCTTTACAAACTGCTTCATCAAGCCCAATTTTATGTAAAGTGGAGGTAATAGTTTTTTTTTTGTGTCACGTTCAATGTTTTTCGATCTTGGTGTCAGGCTGACTCTGCGTGGCCATTGCTTCCTTATCCAGTGCAAAACACATGGACACTTTGTATAACCAGATTTTTGACCCAACAACATACAAAGGACTTTTAAGTCTCCACAATGTAGCCAACCATATTCTTTGTATTTGACCTTATTAAGAAACATTTCGAGATTTTCATACGTTTCCTTCAAGTGAACCAAATGAGCAATAAGAACAGATGAATATATGTTACCATTGTGAAGGAGAACACCTTTTAGACTTCTTTTGGAGGAATCAATGAACAGTTACCACTTTCTTGGTTCATAGACTGCAGCTCCTAGCATTCAGCAATATTGTTGCAATAAACCAGTGAACCTTCTTGTGGAAAGTATGGTATAAACCCTTTCTTACAATCTCTGTACCAGTAAAATGATGTCCCTGGAGAAAGTAAGTTCTTAGCCCGAAGTCTGGACCTAAAAATATCTGAAGAATCCTTTGGAAGGCCCAAATCTCTCACCAAATCATTAAGTTCACCTTGTGTGAAAAGTTGTGGTTCACCAGATATTTCAGGTTGAAAACAATCCCTATCATCATTCCTGTTGACACCAGATTCAGAATCAGATGAAACTGTATCATGAGTCTGGTGGAGTAGGTACAGGTACATCAGGTCCATGAGCAACAGGTCTTATTAGCAGATTGAAGGTTTGGATAAGAAAGTTCCTTTTTATTCAAGTGTTGTAGCCTTGCACGTTACATGAGCAAAAATAGTAGTCATTTCCGTGGTTTCTAGACTCAGGCCAGACCATTGCAATTCCAAAAGACAAAGACATTTTCTTACCTTTAGTCCATTGTCTCAACTTTTCGACACAAACGGTGCAAACTTTGTGCGGAGCCAATGATTTCTCTTGGTCCCCAAGATTTATTCCAAAACACGCGTAATACGCTTTTCTGACGAATTCTGTAATGTTTTGCCTTTGTTTCTTTACAACAAATCTACCACAAATATAACAGAATATATTTGGATCATTTACATAACTTCTTGTTGCCATAGCGACGAATAAATAATATTGAAAATAAAAAATAATAATATTAAAGTGGACACACAAACAAATACTATCCAGAAATGACACGTGATGCGGCCTGTTAACCGTTTATATACTAGCGGTGTGTTTCTTGTAGGTTCTAGAACGATCGATAAGACTCTCACGTCACGATTGGTCTAGAGAAATCTATAGCCGGCGGTTGTCAACATTTTAAGCATAACAAAATGTGACCCGATTTCAATGGAAATGATTCACTTATGTAAAAGTACATATGACGTTTTGTGAAAAATGTGTACGTGATGGAGAAAAATGGATATAATTTTCAGATTCAGCTTATGGAAGTTAATGTAGAACATGTAAAAATATCAAGACAATATAACCATCGCAGACCTGTGTAATTAGTTTCTGGTGTTAAACTGTGTTATTGCTATCTTTTATTGTTCCTCAGACATTCACATTCCAAATGTTATAATTAGTTTTTGGTGTTAAAATGTGTTAGTGTTATCTTTTAGTATTCTTCAGACATTTACATTAATTGTGTTATAATTAGTTTCTGGTGTTAAACTGTGTTATTGCTATCTTTTAGTATTCTTCAGACATTCACATTCCATGTGTTATAATTAGCTTCTGGTGTTAAACTGTGTTATTGCTATCTTTTAGTAGTCTTCAGACATTCACATTCTATACTTTGAGTCTGGTGTTAAAATGTGTTAACGTAGTTACATATTAATGTTCCAAATATATTACATTTTAAGTATATTCAGTGACATAACAACTGGCTTTCATTACTATTAGTTTCCATCATGTGTGCCAATATCAAAACTATCTATCTGTCTTGATCACAAAGTAACGAATCAAAATTTTCACGATGATTTCGAAGAATTCACTTGTTTTTGTTACAAATAACAAAATGTAAGTTTGAAACTTAATCTGACATTTATCTGTGACTCTTCATTTACATTATCGAGTTTTTAAGTTATGTATTACATATTTGTTTTAATGGCCGTATTGTTTATTGTATACTTAAGCTTACGGTTTGTCCCTCAGGAACAGAGCTGTAAGTTTACGGGTCTATTTGTCCCTTAGGTACAAAGCTGTAAGTTTACGGGTCTGTTTGTTCCTTAGAAACAAAGCTGTAAGCTTACGGGTCTATTTGTACTTTAAGAACACAGCTGCGAGTTTACGGGTCTGTTTGTACTTTAAGAACAAAGCTGTGAGTTTACGGGTCTGTTTGTACTTTAGGAAAAGAGCTGCGAGTTTACGGGTCTGTTTGTACTTTAAGAACAAAGCTGCGAGTTTACGGGTCTGTTTGTACTTTAAGAACAAAGCTGTGAGTTTACGGGTCTGTTTGTACTTTAAGAACAAAGCTGCGAGTTTACGGGTCTGTTTGACCTTTAAGAACAAAGCTGCGAGTTTACGGGTCTGTTTGTACTTTAAGAACAAAGCTGTGAGTTTACGGGTCTGTTTGTACTTTAAGAACAAAGCTGCGAGTTTACGGGTCTGTTTGACCTTTAAGAACAAAGCTGTGAGTTTACGGGTCTGTTTGACCTTTAAGAACAAAGCTGTGAGTTTACGGGTCTGTTTGACCTTTAAGAACAAAGCTGTAAGTTTATACGTCCGTTTGTCAGTCAAAAACAAAGCTCCATGTGTACGTGTATTCTTATTATTTATTCTGGTAACAATTTTTCAAGAATCAATATATAGAAGTTATATTCACCTCCTAAATGATT
Source organism: Limulus polyphemus (assembly GCF_000517525.1). NCBI lineage: Eukaryota > Metazoa > Arthropoda > Merostomata > Xiphosura > Limulidae > Limulus > Limulus polyphemus. Next base: position 2,773 of record NW_013677341.1, on the reverse strand, counting down.
TTTCTTTAAATCTATCGTATTATTTGCTATAGATAATACATAAATCTTAACTGAGTTTTCGTTCATTATAGATAATTCTGTACGAGCCGTATAATACGTCAGTCGACTGGTGGGCCTATGGAGTTCTTTTATACGAAATGCTAGTTGGTCAGGTAGGTTTTGGTTTTCATTTATACAGAATTGTACCCCACTAGCCCAACCCCCAAGCGATACGAAGCAAGGAGGCAAATGGAATTAAAACTATATTATAATAAGAATTACGATGATGATCATAAGATTAAAACTGGTCTTCAGTGTTTAAAATTTAATTTGCGGCTAGGGGTATCTGGGAGCAATGGTCGTATTTAACCTTTTACCTTGTCGTCCAAGGTCGTACGACTCTGGTTGTCGTCAAAACTGCTGGTTAAATTTTGTTTCTTCCGTGATACAGTACATATTTAATAAATATTTTGTCATAGGTAATTGATTATACTAAAACAAGTGACCTAGATGGTTAAGTACTCCCTCCCTCCCTCCTCCTCCTCCCAGCTACAGATTTTTACTTTGACCACTGATTGTAGTTGATTTTTCGTGGCCCTTGAAAATGCAACTGACAGATTTAGTGTGATTTGGATCTGCTCATCATCAAAGATTTTAGAATTCTCACTGTTGCCACCTGGTGTTGACAAATATAACTTTCAAATAAAATTTCAATCTGTAATGGATTTTAGTATTTTCTCCTGTAAAGATTATACTTTTCTTGTAGAACTTAAACGCGGCAATATTAGCACACCTTAAACTTCTCCGTTTCTTCTTTCACCGGTAGGGGGATCTGTTCGTATAAAATTTTGGGATAAATGTTTCCCATATTATGTTACACGTGCTTTATACATTTAATAAAAGCAATAAAAATATAAGAAAATGTCTGTAAAATAGTGCGATCTTCATAAGTTGGTAAGTGTCATCTTATTTCTCAGCCTCCCTTCGATGGGGAAGATGAAGAAGAGTTGTTTGCTTCCATCATTGACCAGAACGTCTCTTACCCAAAGTTTTTATCAAAAGAAGCCAAGGATGTCTGCAAAGGAGTAGGTTAATCAATTTGTGTGTGTGTGTGTGTGTGAAACGCCTTTAACCCGAGTGGATACTTGCGGATTTTTTCATTATTTTTTATTTTGTCCAGAGATATAAAGTTTAAAATAAAATAATGTTAAATTTGCACTGTAAAAAACAAAAGCCACCAATACCTGTTCCTTAGTTTCAAGGTGTTAAACCACTATTGTCTCCTATCAATCTTTCGGTTTTCTTTAATTTCTAGACCTTAAGCCTCTTCTTCTGATTCATCAGAGATCACTAATAATTCTTCGTTAATTTCAATATATTAAACCACTAGGTTAATATGTAGCAAAATATTATTTTACTTGTGGGTTTAACAAGCCTGTTTTGTAATTTAGTTTTTAACGAAAACTCCTTTCAAGAGATTGGGATGTGGGCCTACTGGAGAAGAAGACGTTCGTAATCATCCCTTCTTCAGGAGGATAGATTGGCAGAAGATTGAAGATCAAGAAGTTCAACCTCCATTTAAACCTAAGATTGTAAGTTCTTGATGATAAACAGGGGAGGTATAGCTTTATTTGAAACATTGAGGTACAAGCACTAAACAGGGGAGATATAGCTTTATTTGAAACATTGAGGTACAAGCACTAAACAGGGGAGATATAGCTTTATTTGAAACATTGAGTTACAAACACTAAACAGAGGAGGTACAGCTTTATTTGAAACAATGAGTTACAAACACACAAGGGAGGTAGAGCTTTATTTGAAACATTGAGTTACAAACACCAAAGGAAGGTAGAGCTTTATTTGAAACATTGAGTTAGAAACACACGAGGGAGGTATAGCTTTATTTGAAACATTGAGTTAGAAACACACGAGGGAGGTATAGCTTTATTTGAAACATTGAGGTACAAGCACTAAACAGTGGAGGTAGAGCTTTATTTGAAATATTGAGTTAGAAACACACGAGGGAGGTATAGCTTTATTTGAAACATTGAGTTAGAAACACACGAGGGAGGTATAGCTTTATTTGAAACATTGAGTTACAAACACACAAGGGAGGTAGAGCTTTATTTGAAACATTGAGTTACAAACACTAAACAGGGGAGATATAGCTTTATTTGAAACAATGAGTTACAAACACACAAGGGAGGTAGAGCTTTATCTGAAACATTGAGTTACAAACACTAAACAGATGAGGTAGAGCTTTATTTGAAACATTGATTTACAAACACTATACAGAGGAGGCATAGCTTTATTTGAAACAATGAGTTACAAACACACAAGGGAGGTAGAGCTTTATTTGAAACATTGAGTTACAAACACTAAACAGAGGAGGTATAGCTTTATTTGAAACAATGAGTTACAAACACTAAACAGGGGAGGTAGAGCTTTATTTGAAATATTGAGTTACAAACACACAAGGGAGGTAGAGCTTTATCTGAAACATTGAGTTACAAACACTAAACAGATGAGGTATAGCTTTATTTGAAATATTGAGTTACAAACACTAAACAAGGGAGGTAGAGCTTTATTTGAAACATTGAGTTACAAACACTAAACAGGGGAAGTATAGCTTTATTTGAAATACTGAGTTACAAACACACGAAAGTGAACAATTCTAATCTACAGTAAACCTAATAATCACATGTTTTAGGAATCTCCAAGTTATTGATGCTAAAAACCTAAATAAAAATCCGAAAGATCGTGTATTAAAAAATTAAGTATTCATTCTTTGATA
>NW_013677340.1:13537-17352 GCF_000517525.1 Limulus polyphemus | reverse complement strand
CTAAATCACTGTTTTGACGCCCACCGACGCCTGGATGGAGAACATAGGGTTTTGATACCTGCGGTGGGCATAAGCACAAATAGCCAATTGCGTAGCTTTGCGCTTAACAACAAACAAACCGTCATGATTTGGCTAGTGGTATTCGAAAAAAAACAACAACCCCAAAAAACAATATTATGTAATAATGTCTGAATAAAATTATAAAATTTCCACCGTGGGCTGTTATACAACAAATATCTTAACAGGCCTAACATACGTAATTCTAAACTGAATAAACATATGCATAAACAACAGATTTTGATTATATGCAATTTTTAAAATTATCATATTGTACGTCGACGACATAACTACCGTATATCGAAAGTCTTGAAGATCGTTGAAGGTAGAAGATCAATGCCTTTCTCCCTGTGCAACCCCAACAGACTTTTGTTTATATGGTCTTCTTAAATTCTGGTCATGGAAAGTGAACTCCACGTGAAATAAGAATGGAGAAGGAAGGTTGTGGAATATTTGTCAACTATGCAGTCTAGGGTTGATTTCACCAAAAGTTAGCTACAATGGAATTTATGGTGTGCAGCGATAATTTGTAATTACAATCTTCAGACCAAGCACACGATTAATTCTAATAGGTTCTCTACGATGACGGAATCTTATCACCAACAGAAAGTCGGAGCTCCACTTATTTCTCGCTCCATGGAAAAAGGTAAATTGTACCTTTTGATCATTAAAACATTACCTAGATATAAGTTTAAGTATGATTTAATTTTGATGCACGAAGAGTTTGATGCTAAATTTAAGTGATTTTATCAACATACTTTGTAATGAGAACGGTACAGTGCGTGCAGACTAAAATGCAAAAGAAAGGTCACTTAGTTACCGGTGCATCCTACTCCCAAGTCATAAAATGACCATATATTTGTTATTTTAGTAAGTGTCCAGCCCACGTCTCCAGACTTGCCCCCATTTCCAACCAGACCAGTGTTAGCACGTGGCAAGAAATTTGATTTATGTAGAAATCAGCTAATTTGTCATAAGAAAGTATTGACCCAGCCATGTGGTAGTGAAAGAAGGTTTGTCGGACAAATTAATGTTCCTTTTAGATGTTTAGTGTCTCTTTAAACATTTTACTTATAATTCAATCATACTGAAATATTATTCATTGTGAGTACGATTGAGTTGCTAATTGCTAATTTTTGTCCTGTTGTATAGATACACTATTTGCAAGAAAACAAAGTGTAATTTATTTTGTTGCAACTATAGTTTATTCGTTAGCGAGTAAGTACAACAAGGTACAAAACTTAAACTTTAAAAGAACAATAGTCCCTGTTCTTTGTACTAGAAATATTTCCTCTATTGTTCCGAAATTCAACCGTTTTTAGCACTACCTTCATAACCCATCATTATATCACAGTCACGTTTTTGTGAATCAAGTGAGAGAGTGTTAGAATTCAAAAGTTAGTGATTAAACTTTAACCTTAGTTCATTCACTGTGAATGTATGCTGCTGAAAGGTGTGAAAGTAAAATATGAGCACGACAAGTGTTAAAAATAAAATAATAAAACTATTTTAAAGGACAGTTTCTTCTAGGAAGTATGACTTAGAAATCAGAAATAATGGTTTAGTAACTATCTCTTTTGACTTTGCTCTCTTGATAATTTTTACTAATAATACAGATTCATATTACTACCAACCAAAAATGTTTCTTATTTTCTTCTTCCCCCCTACCCCTAGAAACAAATTTGTTGATGCAGTCAGTCGTGAAAACCACTGAAATGGATGTCTCTTATTTACCATATTTTCTGCTTGAAATATCACCTACAGTAATAATCACTAACTTTTCGTGTTTCATCAACAACTCTATTCACTTTTAAAGTTCTTGAAATCAAACTCTTTCCTGCAGTAATGGTGGCATTCAATAAAACACGATGAATTGTAACACACGATTAAGTTTATTTGAATATTCATCACACACGGTATTCGTTATAAGCAAAGAGTATTCGCTTAAACTTGTTATAAAAGAAAAGTTCTCTCATGGTTTCCTGATTATGAAACAACTTTAACTGAAGATATTACGAAAACATACTGGTGACTTTTATTAATTATATCATTTTCTGTCATTAAAGAGCGCGCACATAGATAAGTAATACCCAGGTGCATATCCTCAGGTTGCATTTAGTGTGGATGCAAAATTTCAGGTGTCTAGCTTCTTTCCTCTTGGAGTTATGGTGGTCAAACACAGACACGTCCTTTTATTATTATAGATTTAAATATTTATCTAACAACGTCATGATTTTACTTTTCGATTAGACATTGAAGTGTTAATTATTAAATTCACATTGGAAAGTAACAAAATGAGTATTATTTGCAAATATAGTAGTATTTGCTATTCAAAGTTAAATTTTCTTTCTCGTTGGGCACATACTTTAAAAAGTTATTGACTTTCTCACTATCCGTAATTATTAACGTTAATTACTTCAGGGAATAAATTACATTCTAACAGTTTTGTATGTGGTTTTAACTAATACTAATAATATACATTTCAAGTCAATTCATAGAAATTTGATATAACAAAATTAAATTTTATCTAAGGTTACATCACCATTATCAATAAATTGCTATCAGTAATAAACATTAATTGAAAAAATATATGTATATATAAAATTTAGCAATTTCTATTTGTGTCTCTTTTACTTAAGCACAATTTCATTTGATCTTATACTTTAAAGGAAAAATTTGAACGATATTAGGCCTATTTAGGGTAAACACTACAATTTAGCGATGGAAAATTGATTTATATGCAAAATACATTAACTTGCCACTTTTACTCAAAGCAACAACAACCTAATAAGGAATATTTTCCGAACTAAATATATAAAGGCCTATTAGTAAAATACTCTGAATAAATCTGTCCGAGTAATATGAACTTAATTACATTTCCAACATACTTTTTTTCCTTGAGAAAACTTAACACTTTCATAGACTGTATTAACCCAAACTAGATTTTGGCCGTACACGAATTGGCTAAAGCGGCGATATTGAATTTCATCATAAAACATGAAATTTTAAATTTGTTTCTTACCTAGTATAATTGGATGATTATTTAAGTATCTGAAAATATCTCAGAATTCAAAAATGCGTAAGGGTCAGATGATAAAGTGATATTAGGCTAAAATTAATGTTTCAAATTTGTTTTTCACTATAACTCTTAGCAGCTTGTCGTTTTTACTCGTAAGTAGGTGAATTAACGGTTTTCCAGTATTGTTATCAACAAGTCCTCAACATTAATGCTTGTATCAGCATTGTTACGTAGTACGTATGCAATTGACAATCTCTTTTTATTCGAGCTCTTCAACGATTCTCTACAAGCCTTTTTATATGTGACAGGCTTAAACTACTTGACGAAAGGCTTTGACCGGAAACGTTGCAAATAATAATTAAGTTTTTGTTACAGACATGTATTTTACCAATTATAAAACGTTTTCAAAAACGGTAAGTAAGACTAATTCCAACAATAATATATTCAATATTTTTAAAGTTAAGCACAAAGCTACACAATGGACTACCTGTGCTCTGCTCGATATATTTCAATTCGTCAGTGTGTCCATTGCAAAGATTAACTCATTTGGGAAGAAAATAATATATTTACAAATAAATATACAAACCTGTATCGTCATGTATTAAACTTGAATTTACAAATTGGAACGAAATAACAATAATGATAATATTGATTTGAACACACAACAATATGTGTTTCTCGGCTGATAATACTTCTAACAATATCACCAAAATGAAAAAAAAAATTAAACTTGTAAACA
>NW_013677340.1:8148-12964 GCF_000517525.1 Limulus polyphemus | reverse complement strand
CAGAGAAAGATACGTATGATTAAACAACCACCATTAAGACTTCACTGGAGCAGTAAGGATGTGACTAGTATTGAAGTACAGCAGATATTAAAGTAAAGAATCATACAACCTTTAGAAAGTGGTTGGTCGTCTTCAGTGGTGACTGTTAAGAAGGAAGGAAGGTACATCCAGATTCTGCATTCATTTTAGATAGGTGAGTGTGGTATCTTGCATTGACACCTTTTCACTACCTCGAATAGATGATTGTCTTAAATACGTTGAAAGGAGACTAGTGGTTTAACACATTAGACCTGGTAAGTTGAGCTGGATGACAAGAGGAGCTGGGCCTAAGACTGCTTTCAACATGAGTAACTGCCTATGTGAGTCTCAAAAAATGATGTTTGAACTGTGTAATCAATTCATGAATGAAGCTTAACCGGCAAGTATTGGAATGAGAGTCGTACCTGATTTATGTCAATGATGATATTTTGGTGTCAGGGTGTACAACTGAGTCTACGACTGAAAATCTGAAAATGGTATTCCAGGGGATGAAAAAAAGCATGTTTGAAACTGAAACTAACAAAATGTGTGTTCATTTTAACAGAAGTGGAATTTATCATTCATATCGTGAGTAAAGATGAAATCTCCACGAGTCCTGCTAAAATAGCAATCGTATGATATTGGCCTTAACCTATGACCAAGTAAGAAGTTGTTAGTTATCTAGAATCCATATCTTACTATTAGTGGCTGGTGGTCAACTTCTTCAAGGTCAAAACACGTTATCGGCTCTCATTAAATTTAAAATTCACTTTAGATAAAGTGAAGAATGTGAGAAAGCATTCAGTCCCATAAGGTTATTTTATTAGAAACTATAGTATTGGTGTATACATGAAAATCTTGTAAGTTATTATTCGACACTGACACCATTTCAATTGCAGTTGGACGATAAAGTATAGTGTGTGCAATTACGTATGTTAGTCACATGTTTATGGACCATAAAAGCAGATATTGTATGATCAAGAAAAAAATCCTTGCAGTTGTTGTCTTTATGAAACACTATTAACACTAATGTATGTCAGAAAGATCATTATTTATATTGACCATGTGTCACTGAAATAGTTGATGAACATAAAATCTGGAAAATATGATTATATGACGGATAATAACACTGGGGAATATGATTTATACATATATAGTATTACCCAGGGCCACAATATACAAACACTAATGGATTATCGTACCATATTATCAAACTTTATTCATTAATTTCATGTCCAGACCATGGAGACCATGTGGAGTTGAAACCATTTATACCAAAGTAATGACAAACTATACAGAAGTGAAGGGATGCCTCAATTGATGCTTTAGAAGCTCTTACAAGAGTAACTGTAGGGCCCAAATCAAGCATGGGCACTTCTTGTTATGTAGTAAGGTGAAGCATGACCAGCTAAGATTGATGAATGCAACATGGTTACACATAATGTAGTACAGTATGTATTACCTATCTTACTAAAACATCAAACTGGAAATAAAGTGTGCATCTTCACCACACCAAACACTTTACACAAATATTAAAGTTAGATCCCTGATTGGTGTTGATATCTTCAAATTCTCTTAACTGAGTTACCTAATATTCCATCAATGCATCAGCCACAGACATTGTGAAAATATTGACTAGTGGATAAATCTTAGCCCAATTCTTGGAAAGTAGTTGATAACCACGAGTGTATAAAGGTAATCTCATTTCTTTTTCCTGGATTCGTACTTAGCCCCACGTTGTATAACATATTTGTTAACGACATATTATTTCCCTTCTTTTTTTCCACCCTTTTCGTACAACTTATCCTGGTGTAAACTCGATCATCGGTAGAATCAATGCCACAATCAACTACCTCGGACGCATCGATGGTATTAACAAGAGTTGCTCTGCCAAAACCATTAGTGCAATTTATAAAGCTTTCATTAGACCCCTTTTCGAGTACGGTAACGCAGTAACATGTAATATGACTAGTGATCAATACAGTAGAAAACAGATTCTTCAGTATATACCAATCAAAGTAGCTCATAGACTTCCAAATTTCATTCCGATGGAATACCTCTATCCACTAGCCGAATTACCTTCCTTAAAGAGCGCTTTATTAACTCGCTACTCGTTATTACAAACGTACATCAACAAGGAAAACACAAACACAAGAATCTGCCCGAATCGCGCCAACCTCAGTTTCTTGGGTCAGGTATATTTCCCCGTTAAACATGATCAATAAGATCATCACCTAATTGAATCATATGTATCCGTACTTCTGTATACATGCAATAATTTAGCACTTCATTTCCTGCTCTGATCACTGAGCAGGTATATTTATTCGGCATGTATTCAGTGAAAGTGGTTTTCTGCTGTTACTCCGGTTTCCCCCACATAAAACGTTTGGCTATTGGATCTATAAATCTCAGGCCCTGAGAAGGTTTGTTCGTGTTTGTAATTAAGAACAATGCTACACAATGGGCTATCTGTGCTCTTCCCACCATAGGTATCGAAACCCAGATCCTAGCGTTGTAAATCCACAGACATACCGCTGTTCCTCTGGGGGTAAGGGAGCGTCCCTGAGAAGGACTGCATCCAGTATGCTTAATCGTAATCTCTAATTAATTTAACTATTTAATTAAATTCGTATAATCATCTTGAAAGCTTAATCTATAACTTCTGAAAATTTAACGTACACTATCTTATTCCAGTCTAAGTTTAATTCTTTTTTAATTTTAAATATATGTGATATCTTAAAATTTAAAACCCATGGTATTATTTTATTACTCAATTCAGTTTGGCCGGGCGTACTGCACACTGCTTCTCTTGCCCCTCCGAACGTCACCACCACTTGTGTAAACAAACACACGAGCGTTCCACGTGCACCTGTCTATTCGTTCCTCGACACTTCGAAACCATGCTTCAACCAAGACAAGTACTACTTACCTTCTCATCCTTCGGTACGTCGAACATTTCATGGCTTTCACTGTATGCTTCAATAACCATCTGGATAGAAAGTACTCTATCCACTTGAGTTAGGAATTAGTCTTAAAATCCCGGCTTCATACATGTACAAAAAATACCAAATACAAGTATAACTATCAGTATATATCATACCCTTCATGAAGTTCTTAAGACCAATCACTCCCCAGTATAATTAAAATCCTAAAATCGCGTGCGGGAGTGAACAAAAACAATAGTTTCAGAACGCCCCTAGTTGTCTCTCAAGCCCCAATCTGGTTTGTTAGACAAAACAACCTAAATTACTACCCTGTTCGTTAATTAGTGTCTCCTGGACTGGACCAACATCATCCAGGTTTATTCTCTCTGCTGGATATTACTGACTTTAAGCCGAGCTATTGAGTGATTTTTTTTTTGCAAATTTCCTCCGAGGTTTGGCAAGAATCACTTACCTGTTCCAAGTGAATAACAAGAGCTCTAAGAAGAATACTGCATGGTCCTCGCTCTGTCCTTCCCCATCCACCTGAAGAGCATATGGTTTCTCCACATGCAATGAAAAAGTTATGTTTCTTTGGAATGTGGTTGTTGATATATGCTTTAGTAACATTCCAAATATTAATCTTGACTAAAGAGAATTATAAATATAAAGTCTTAGTCGAAATTCTGTCATTGATTATTTATTTTGAAAATATAAACAAGTTGAAGTTGATAACACCTAGATGGCAGCACATTATTTTTTGTAACTGTCGAAAAGTATACTCTTGTGATGTAACACGAAAAGTTTGTTTGTAATTAAGCACAAAGCTGCACAATGGGCTACCTTTACTCTGCCCACCACGGGTATCGAAACCCGGTTTCTAGCGGTATAAGACCGCAGACATACCGGTGAACTCGAAAACGTTACTTTGAATCTGAATTTTGCGCAAAGCTATACGAGAGCTATGTGCGCTAGCTGTCACTAATCTAGAAATAAACTAGAGGGAAGGCAGTTGGTCAAAACCACCAGCTCTTGCTCCACAGCTGAGAGTTTTATTATTATTCATTCCCTAATTATTTTCAAACTACATAAGATAATGTTTTAACTATAAAAAGTTTTATTTTTCAAAATAAATTTGCGTTATTATAATTTTTTGTGTTGTTTTACTTTAAATTTAGGCTGTTTCATGAATATAAAAAATACTAGGTTTATACATAGAATAAGTACTCCTTGGCTTAATATATAAAGATTATGATTATCCATTTTCTTTGTTTGGTTACTAAGCATTTGAGTAACTGCATAGTTATAGAAACAACACTTAAGGCCAAACATTGTCGTAAATATGTTCATCAACATGTAAAACAATACCAATTTGTCTGGAATAATAAGTATGAAAAAGTGTACACAGTTTTCTTGTAACAGGTGACTGATAATAAGTAAATACATCTTATATTGTTTCTAAATATTAAATAGTGCGGTAGAATTGTGTGTATAATTCATTTTCAGGTATAAAAAGTAATATTTAAAAAAGGAAAAATAATTCTAAATGTTTGTTCCTGACAACTGGGGGAAGTGTTTCTCTGGATTTTTCAACTTCTTACACGTTAGTTCTTAGTATATTTCAACAATTTTGACTCCAAAATATTTTAGAATTAATATTTTGTCATTTCCTGACTTTAATTTAGTGTAATTCCTTAAGAAAAAAAAAATCATTTGCATTTTTTACACAGCAGCATAGTTTTGCCTATAAACAAAACAACCTACCTTTAACTATTTTTGCAAAGAACCTACCACTCCTTGAAAACATACTATCCATTCCTTCATTTTCTCTTAGTTTATGTACAAGTTGATTGAAACCATGTTATGATGCTATGTTA
>NW_013677340.1:0-7499 GCF_000517525.1 Limulus polyphemus | reverse complement strand
CAAGACAAGTTCTGCTTCCCTTCTCATCCTTCGGTACGTCGAACATTTCATGGCTTTCCCTGGATGCTTCAATAGCCATCTGAATAGAAGGTACTCTATCCCCTTGAGTGAGGAATTAATCTTAAAATATCGGCTTCATACGTGTACAAAAAATACCAAATGCTAGCATAACTATCAGTATGTATCATACCCTTCATGAAGTTCTTAAGACCAATCACTCCCCAGTAGAATTAAAATCCTAAAATCGCGTGCGGGAGTGAACAAAAACAATAGTTTCAGAACGCCCCTAGTTGTCTCTCAAGCCCCAATCTGGTTTGTTAGACAAAACAACCTAAATTACTACCCTGTTAGTTAGGTAGTGTCTCCTGGACTGGACCAGCATTATCCTCTCTGCTGGATATTACCCACTTTAAGCCGAACTATTGAGTGATTTTCTGTAACGAAATGTCCTCTGAGGTTTGGCAAGAATCACTTACCTGTTCCAAGTGAATAACAAGAGCTCTATGAAGAATACTGCATGGTCCTCGCTCTGTCCTTCCCCATCCACCTGAAGAGCATATGGTTTTTCCACATGCAATGAAGAAGTTGTGTTTTCGTGGAATGTGTGTGTTGATATATGTTTTATTAACAATCCAAATATTAATCCTGACTAAAGAGAATTATATCTATAAAGTCTTAGTCGAAATTCTGTCATTGATTATTTATTTTGAAAATATAAACAAGTTGAAGTTGATAACACCTAGATGGCAGCACATTACTATTATGTAACTGTCGAAAAGTATACTGGTGTGATGTAACTCGAAAAGTTTGTTTGTTTGTAATTAAGCAAAAAGCTACACAATGGGCTATCTCTGCTCCGCCTACCACGGGTATCAAAACCCAGATTCTAGCGTTGTAATTCCACAGACATACCGCTGTGCCACTGGGAGACAACTACACAAAGTACCATCATTACTCTTCCCACCACGGGTATCGAAACCCGGTTTCTAGCGGTATAAGACCTCAGACATACCGCTGAATTCGAAAACGTTACTTTGAATCTGAATTTCGCGCAAAACTGTACGAGAGCTATGTTCGCTAGCTGTCACTAATCTAGAAATAAACTAGAAGGAAGGCAGTTGGTCAAAACCACCAGCTCTTGCTCCACAGTTGAGAGTTTTATTATTATTCATTCCCAAATGATTTTCAAACTACATAAGATAATGTTTTAACTATAAAAAGTTTTATTTTTCAAAATAAATTTGCGTTATTATAATTTTTATATTGTTTTACTTTAAATTTAGGTTGCTTCAAAAATACAAAAAAAAAAAATACTAGATTTATACATAGAATAAGTACTCCTTGGCTTAATATATAAAGATTATGATTATCCATTTTTTTGTTTGGTTACAAAGCATTTGAGTAACTGTATAGTTACAGCAACAACACTTAAGGCCCAACACTGTGGTAAATATGTTTATGAACATGTAAAACAATACCAAATTGTCTGGTATAACCCAACCACTTAACATAGCATCATAACATGATTCCAACTAAGGGAAAATGAAGGAATGGATAGTATGTTTTCAAGGACTGGTAGGTTCTTTGCAAAAATAAAGTTATTATTTGAGATTAGCAGAAAAATGTCATTAAAATTCAAAATGTAGGTTGTTTTGTTTATAGGCAAAACTATGCTGCTGTGTAAAAAATGCAAATGAAAATTTTTTCTTAAGGAATTACACTAAATTAAAGTCAGGAGAAAACAAAATATTAATTCTAAGATATTTTAGAGTCAAAATTGTTGAAATATACTTAGAACTAACATGTAAGAAGTTGAAAAATCCAGAGAAACACTTCCCCCAGTTGTCAGGAACAAACATTTAGAATTATTTTTCCTTTTTTAAATATTACTTTTTATACATGAAAATGTCTTATACACACAATGCGCTACAGCACTATTTGATATTTAGAAACAATATAAGATGTGTTACGTCTCCGTTTGTTAATTTATTTTTCCGTAACTTCGTTCCGACGAAACTTTAACGACACAAGTCTCTACTTAATAAAACTTAATTTCAATATTCGCGCTAAAACAAACACTATAACGAACGAACGTTAACTTCAACAATACCCTGTGACTGCAGTTCAATTACTCACTATCTACTCACACGCATTACATCCCCTTGTCACGTTGTCACCCTCTTTTATATACCCGACTACCCTATATCTAGTAAATACTAGAGCATTCGCCAAGGTACAGGATAGTTCTAGAAAATAGAGGGCGCCACACCAGTCACGTGACCTCGATGACGCAACAGATGTATTTATTTATTGTCAGTCAACTGTTACAAAAAACTGAGTAAAATTTTTCATACAATTCCTTTATTATTGAAACATGCTTTGAGATAAATTGTTAAGAAAGTTTAAATATGATTGGATGGAACTGGAATTATTGGAACTATAATTGTGAATCAAACTATTGAACATTGATCAGGAATAAGACCCACCCACATGTGCAATGACCATATCAGTACCATGGATCCCACACTTCTTACTTCTAGACTGTTATTAGAACTATAACCATGGGTGAAACTTCCATATATGTATGTTGTTCACTTAATATATGCAATATTTTGTAGTTTTGTTGTGCTATTTTATGACATTATTTCTTATAGTGGAATAATTAAAGTAACGATTATTTCATTGTTTTAATGTTTAACTTTCTCTAAGTTGGTTGTGCACTTACATGATGCAAATGAACCCACTGTTTGGTCTATTGATTGACAACCATGATCCATGCCAGTAAATGGTAGACCATTTCAAAAGTTAATGTGTTATATATAAACTTTACATTATGTACATGACCACATCTTAGGATCACCAATAAATAATGAAACATTGTAAAGGAAGTTTTAATTGTGATTTTTCTGCAAAGACTTTTAGATTTCCTATTTTACCACCAGACAATAAACATGATTAAGTGATCTTTCAATTGCTGAGAGACATTTGACATGGTTGCCACTGAAAGTTCCCATGGGCTTTACATAATTCTGCATTGCATATTGCTTTATAGGTTCAACTTCAAAGCATTGTAAACATTAAATTGCACAAAAAAGTAATGTGTATTTTGTTTGTCAAAAATATAAAACTTGCACAAAACTGAAAATTTGGTCAACAAATTTTAAGGGACAAGTATGATTGGCTCCTAAATGTCACATATATTTGGAAACCACTCTCTAAGACATTAGAACTTTCTCATTATACAACAATACCAACTTTAGGAACCATGTTTTCAATTGATTTAATTAAACATTTTAACAGTACACTTCTGGATATATCCCCATACATTATAACTGAAAACTTTCACAAAGCACAGTTTATTAGAATTAACAGTGTCCTGATACTAAAGTTGATATTGCTTTAAACTGTGCTTTGTGAAAATTTTCAGTTATAATATATATATATAGGAAAATATCCAGAAGTGTACTGTTAAAATGTTTAATTAAATCAATTGAAAACATTTTATTACAAAGTTTTGTACAGAAGTATTCCCTTTTTTGAATTTTAAAATAAATGAGAATTAAAAACAAACTGTTTCTCCAATTATTAGTTGATATCACTTGGCCAGATAATATTAGCTGAATGCTGGTAAAATAGTATTTTATTTAGACTTCTAAAAATTCGAGTTTTTTTTATCCAACTAATACTTTCTGTTACACATGTCTATCAGTCATTTATTTCAGAGATTTTTTGACAAGAAATAGAATCATTTAAAGATTAGTTTTTGTGTGTGTCAATCTGCCACGTCTAACGTCACAAGTTAAACCTTAAGTATTAATCACCTGCTTAGGTGGGTTGTAGAGGAAAATCTCTGCAAAACAAGATAACACTGGCTACTCTATCAAATTGTTTTTCCACCAAATTAGCGAATTGGTCTCAGCATCCTCTTTAGGCAGGCTCTTGTATGCATGAAACTCAGTTTGTATAGATATTCTGATGTGGTTGATTTCCTGGTGATACAAGGCATTCTAGCCAATAAATTTTGCTTTAGATTCTCCAGATCTGGCTTCAACTTCATTAGACTAAGGACACCATGATCAAATGCTAAAGGTTTCCTATGTATTCGATCTGTGTTCTCAGCGTGACAGTGGGGAAAAGAAATAAAACAAAGGAAAGAATAGCTAGCTATAGATTATAAAAGTAGATATACAGAAGAAGCTATCTCACTTATACTGACATTTGCTTTTAATTTACATGTAAACAAAAAAAATACACAGTCATTTCCTATATGGACAAATAGTCTGTTTCACAGCACTTGTTTCACCAAGTATATTATACTGTTGTTTAGGTAAATTAATATGTAGAATTATATATGACTTTTCTCTGTGTTAAAATACTTTTACTTACGAGCTTTCAGCCCTCTTACAGGAAACTTCATTGGGTAACAGTGTACTGAGCATTGAAAATTTGTTTAACTGTGGAACACTGCTTTAAAGTAGGTATCTAGGCAACATTATAACAATAACTGATATCTGGTATTACAATGAACTTTCATTTAAAATTTCATTTGTTTAGTATCTTTACGTAGATTTAAACACAAACTTATCTCTACATTAAAATACCTATTAATCTTGATACCTAACACCTCTGTAAAAATCATTCAGTTGGTATAACACTCTGAATATTATTTAAAATATATTAATGGCAGCGTTTCTTGGCATACGATACCAGCTTTATTTTCATTGACAAGAACTAAACTTATGGATTGCTGTTGTTCTAGAAATCTTTCGTCAACCACTAAGTAGTTAGTTCCACCTTGTAGACTCATGATGTATGATTTGATGATTAGAGAGATTTGAATCAACATGTTTTTTACTGCAGTGTTCTTTTACATTTATTGTTAGCAGCAATTTATGAAATGCAAACCTTTTGTTGATTGGCAAGTCTAAAGTTGTATTCCTTGGAGCATTTATGTAATATACCTTTAAATAATAAAAAATTGTATACTGTAACAGCTGTCATGAACTTGCAGCTCACATTCCAGTGTTCCAACATATCCACAAATCCCTCCTTAATGCCATCAGCTGTCTAACCTCACTATCTCTTGTTGTTCCTTTGACATTAGTAAACAAGTCCATTTGACAATCCTATAGATATTTTAATATTGTTGCTTATGTTTTTTCTATTTGTATTTCAACTGGTTTTTATGTCAAGTTGGTTCCATATTACCAGAAACATTTCCATACACATCAGATTGAAAACCAAAGTAGTACAGTAATGTACAGGAAACATTTTTTTAAATTTTCATATGTGAGTGGGCATTTTCTTGTGCATCAGCCATAGCTGTTAGCAGAACTAAAAATTATTTCCAGTGGTATTATTTTTACAAGTATATTTGACATTATCTTTACTGATCTTGTATTTCAAGATGATGATGATTTGATATTGCTGCAAAAGCATATGAACATATTAGAGAGTTTGAGAAAGTATAATCTATTTAGCAACAATATCACACTGAAGATATTGTTACGTCTCCGTTCATTAGTTGATTTACCGTAACTTCGTTCCCACGAAACTTTAGCGACACAAGTCCTTTCCTAATAAAACTGGTTTATTCTTTCTGAATATAACTTTACCGATACACTTATTTTCAACAGTCGCGCTATAACAACGAACGTGCTCAACTTCAACAACACTCTCTGACTGCAGTTCAATTACTCACTACACTGTTCCCGTCACGTTGTGACCATCTTATATATACCAAACTACCCCAATCTGGTAAATGCTAGGGCATTCACGAAGGAACAGGATATTTCTAGAAACGTGGCGTGACACTAGTCACGTGACCTCGCTGACGCAACAATATGTTGTTCTAAAAATCTGATATTGGTGAATGTGAAAGTTACAGCTTTGTCCTAGTAAAAATTCAATTAAAAAATACATTTTTTTCTACAAAACTTGCAATGTTTACTAAAACTCACCACATTTTGTGAAGATACACTAAAATAAATAATATTTATAGTTTCATGGTTACATGGTAGTTACAAGGTTGGTCAAAATGACTACTCTTGTACAGAGAAGGTTATATTGTGTTGATTCTAATGTCTCAACAGTAAATTTGTATTCATGCATATTATTATTAACCTTGTGCAGATGAATTGTGTTTAAACTATTACTTTTTATTCAGTAGTGGGTATATTTCTTTCATAATCATAACTTTGTATACACCCATGTAACCCACCTAGAACAAACATCCTGTAACACCTGGTTTTCAAATGTTTTGTTTATTTACTAGTGTTTATTTCTTACTACCAAGATCTACTGAAAAAAACAAAAAAATATGATTACTTTCACTTATAATTTGTCAGTTTGAAACACTTTTAGTTTTTAAATGTTACTTTATTCAATATATAGGCAATTTTATTGTAAAAAATGTAGAGTTAAACTAATAAAATACGTTAATATTTGATAAAAAAAAGATAAAGTTTATTATATGAAAGTGGCTGTTGTTTAAGTAGTAAGTTACTGGTAGTATTTATAAATGATGCTCCATTTTTAAATATTTTTTCAATGTAAAACAAAGATTTAAAATCACAAACTTGTAACTTTGTTGTTTCAATATACAGAATTTAAAAAGTACAAATACAGTGAGTGTATCAGTTTGAAGTTCTCATCAACATCTGGTTTTAAACTATATAGACAAATTATTGATGATAAATAAAGTTCCAATTACAAGGTTGTCAAATGGACCAAGCTTGCATACAGTATTAGGGTAGAGAAAATAACAAATAAAGTGGACTGATAAGACTTTTTATATTTATTTAGAAGGTACTAGAGGTTATGTAAATAAAATATTAAAACCATATAATACAAAAATATTTTCATGTTGAAGTGAAAATAGCTTTTGCTCAGACTAGTCAGTGTCTAAGACTCTGCATTTGAGTCCATAGTAAAAGTACAACAAAAAAAGTCTAAATTACTCTTTTTATTTCTGGAAGGACTATATGTTACAAACAATTACAAGCCATGTATTTTTATAACTGAAGCTTATGCATTTCAAATCTTCCAGTCATTTAGATTTATTGCCACTTAGAATAGTGCCAAAGTAAATTATCACAGGAAGGCAGCTTTGTGTAAACACGGCATCAAGTTACCAGCATATTCAGTCAAATTACAACATGCTACACTCAGGAGAAATGCTCATGCAAATAAGTTTCTAATTTTCTCATTTAAGTTACTTTTATAACAATAAATAAACAAATATACACAAAAAACAAGAAATTTGGTACTTACATGTAGGTCTGGTACTTTTTGCTTTCAAAGTTTTGAAATCTCAATGAAAGTTAACCCTATGATTTGCACAGGTGTTGTTAGTATTTTACTTAATTTTTATTTATTTTAAATAGGCAGCTTAGAACACAAAATATTAACACACAACATCAAAATATAATATAATATAATATAATTTAATATAATGTTACAAAAGCGGAAGCGCTACGCTGGGAGCATGCGCGCTGGAG
>NW_013677339.1:11259-12478 GCF_000517525.1 Limulus polyphemus | reverse complement strand
TCTCACGAACTCTCCGATAATCATCGTTTCCAACATGTGAACGTTACTTCGTATCTTCTGGCGCGTAATGCGCGTGAAACATTTTTGGACTGAATTGTCACCGGTGATGAAAAATGTATTCTCTATGCGAATATCAAACGCCAAAAACAATGGCTCAGTCCTCGACAAAAACCACTTCCGACCCCAAAACCTGGACTCAATCCCAGAAAATGATGCTTTGCATTTGGTGGGACATCAAAAGGAGTAATTCATTTCGAACTCCTCAATCCACAGCGAACTGTCAATGCAGAAATCCATAGTCGGCAACTGGAACGTTTAAATCAAGCCCTTCACCAGAACCGCCCTTCACTCGTCAATCGCAAAAGTGTTCTTCTCCACGACAATGCACGTCCACATGTGGCACGTTTGACTCAACACAAGCTTATGGAGTGTGGGTTGGGAAGTTCTCCCCCACCCACTATATTCTCCAGATATGACATCATCAGATTACTATCTTTTTCGTTCGCTGCAACACCATCTTAATGGAAAAATGTATGCAAATGTGGAAGGAGTTAAAGAGGACATCGACATGTTTTTGCTTCAAGGCCAAGTGATTTCTTTAATCAGTATATTAACAACCTGATTGTAATATAGAAAAGCATCATCGATAAGAATGGAGACTATTTCATTTAATAAATGTTTTATGTTGATATATAAGTTTTTCGGGTTTTTTCATCTAATAAAAGCGACATTAATTTCTTGACGACCTAATAGAAACTGTAGCGATTTCAAAGCTGAGATTATTTAGTTGTTATTCAGATCACATGCTGTGAGATCATACAGGACTGTGAATGAAGGTCTGTAGCTACAAAAGGAAAGAAAAAATTAAAAATGTTTTGTAAAATAAAACATAGATAAGTCTATTCTTAGGGGATGATGATTCCTTAGTTAATAGAAACCATTCTTTGAGATGAGCAGAAACATATTCCAAAAAATCAATAGTGCATTGTTCCTTTGTCGAGATTCTTCGGAGCTGTGTAGAAATAAAAGTGAGAACATTTTTCTTTTGTTGCAAAATTACAAGTTATGAATTTTAAAACATTATTTTGTTAAATTATATTTAAATATAGTTATAATTATTATTTTGGCTTAAATTTGATATGCAGATATCTATTCAACTTTTGAAATGTGTACATTGATCCTGAAAGGGTTAAAGATACTCCCCTTTAAGTAGTAGTTG
>NW_013677339.1:0-11096 GCF_000517525.1 Limulus polyphemus | reverse complement strand
AAGACTTTCGAAATGTCGTCCTCTACATTTATAGGTTTCTACAACAGACAGTTGCTGTCCATTTGAAACTTAGATTCATTATGAATACTCTGCCTAAACAACCTATCAAAGTTGTATAAATGATTTTTTTAGTTATTTTGGACTTATTTCAGAGAGAAAGTTAGTGTTTCTGGATTACTTAATCTGATAATTTCATAATTACTCGATGGTACCTCTGGTTGTTTATCTGCAATATTAATTGGCTCATGTTTCATCTCCAACTGAACAGGTTCATTTAAACATCTACACACGTTTTGCTTTACCTTAATTCACATATCTTCATCCACTATGGCATATATGAATGGGTAGCATGCCAACAAATCCATAATGTCCGTCGAGCTGTGGATAAGGTGATTGTGCAAGCCTTTCTATATATTCTGCCTCTTTACCCTATTCTTGAACTACCTTCTGACATCAAAACTCTGGTAGATTTTATGGCTTCCTGTAGGAAGGCTGCTTAATGTTGTTAAATTTAATTCGTAAAATTTTATGAAAGAACAGTTGTAAATAGCGTACCAAAAACAATGATTTGTTTTACTAACCTAAATGATTCCATCTTTTCCAAGTGTTAACAAATTATTCATAGTTATCATTAACGTTATTAATCGGTTTATTGGACTGTCATTGTTGATAACGTTACTACATCTTTTACTAAATGCCTACCCTCCCCCCACCCCCCACCCCACCCCCAATGACACAGCGGTATATCTGCGGACTTACAATGTGGTGGGCAGAGCACAAATATCCCATTGTGTAGTTTTGTGTTCAACTTCAAACAAATAAACAAATACTAACTGCCTCGAAATCTTACGCTAATATAGCGATCATACCTTTAAGCAAGAAGAAAATCGATTAATTTGCGAGATTCACATGTTTCAATTGAGGTTCTATATGTCTGAAGCACAAAAATCTGTGTCTGTTTATCTGTCCGTTATATAACTTGTCGTAGGTCGCTGAGCCAATCTCAACCAAACTTTGTGGGATGATAGTTTGGAACACGGGCCATGTTACTGGGGTGTCACAACCTACATTATTGCTGTTATTGAGCATTTATTATCTTTCACATAAGTTAACGTTAACTAGATTCATAGATGGCGCCACGCCCTTACACCAACTAAACTTTATTTCATTTTCTATAACACAACATACATACAGTATAGGGGAGGGCACACAAACGTCTTATATATTTCAGAGAGTGTGCTAGCACTCTCTATGGAGGAATGCAAAGAAAAAAGAATGGCCACCACTATTGCAGTAATATATTTACTCAGATGAAGCTTCTACTCCGACAGCCACCATACACCTCATATGAAGAGCTGTTTCTTGAGTTATAGCCACTTCCTACTTTGACCCTTGACCTTATAACTTTGGCCCCTAAGACACTTCTTCGGCCAATGACAGTCAATTAATTAATAACGTGAAGTACTGTGGAAGGACATTAAGAGCTGAGTGTCGAAAGTAGGTAGTAGAAAGCACCCAACCGCCACTACTTTGGCCGCTACCTCATCCTAGAAAATCACCCTGACCATCGCACAGTGTATACATGTTTTAAGTATATAGATGGTGAGTTTTAAACTTTATGCAAAACGTTGGGTGAGGTAATACGGAATACTGTAATAATATGTTATGTTATAAATAAATTGTGTGAAAGTTATGATTTTTGTGTTATTTATCATAGCATCCACCCCCACATTTTCTTATGTTAATAATACGGACAAATAGCAGGTACCTGAGCTTGTATGTATAATTAACAAATTAATGTGCTAATATACTTGTGCTAAGACACAGTAAAGACCCAACATTGCATGGTTAGCGTGCAGGGCTACGCCTCCGAAAGTCTGAAGTTGGAAGCGCTATATGCATTTTCAGCTGTAAGGTGGGGTTGGTTACAACTGCTGTTAAACCTACTATTTGGCTAAGTACAGCCATGGAGGTGGTGGTTGCTACTGAGTAATTGACCTCATTCTGGGAAGTTGCTCGAAATTCGTTTTTAGGAGTAATACAAACAGATGAAGAACTAGACAGGCTGAATACTCATTAAACTCTGAAGCAGAGATTAATGTAACTGTCTATTTAGCCCAGTTCTGGTTAGAAGTTCACCTGCCTAACCACTGCCCTAAGGAGCCGACTCAGTGGGAGGTATCCTTTAAGGATGAGAAGGTCACCAGTGAGGTATATAGTTCCAAAATGTACCACTAGGGTTGATAATTCAATATTGTAAAAGCAGTGAGATCATTTATGTGGATCAGTTTGGGCAGATAATTTGTTGTGAAGTTTGCTCAGAACCAAAAGAAGGTGTTATGGATTATGAATGCCAAGTTGCGTTTTGTTTTACAAAAATTCTATGGTTAGGGTAAACTTTATAGTTTCACTTCAGTATCACTAATAACAGATTTAAATAATTAATATTAAAATTTTATGTATTACAGTCTGAGTATTTGTATGGCATACTTCATGATTACCCATACATTAGTTTAACTTAAAACCCACCTTGGAGGGATATTGTCTACGATAACCCAAAACATTAAACCTCTAGATATATATCATATAAAAGCATTAACTAAGGTCTAAACTAAAACTGACAGCATGACTACGCATTCAATTTCTAACAACAAAGTGTGTAAATAAGTAAAAATGTAATTTTTTCATCGCGTTTGACTATTTGTATTGCATACTTCAAGGTTTATGCATAAATTAGTTTAATTGTCAATACAGTCCTGAAAAGAACAAATTTTATGTTAGCATAAAATGGCAAAACTGTGCATAAATATCATGCATATCACATTAACTAACTGTAATGCAGTATAGTTTGTGTTAATGGTTTACATATATCACTATGCATACACTATCTTATCTACAAAGACCAGAAACTGATTGTTCATGCTGCTTTGTATCTAAAATGTTCAAACTTGAATCATCTAAACTAAAACTAATACAATGTATCTAAATGGAAATAGGCACTATGTCTTCATTTATTTTAATATGACCTATATAGTTATGTTTTCATTCTTATGCCTGCTTTTACTCACAACTTATTAAAGTATATATGGACATTTTGCTCCAGATGTAGTGACACTGATACTATGTTTTTTAATTTAATTTTCTAAAGGTCACTCGAGTGTCGTTTTACGTTGCAGCAGTCATAGTATAAAGTATATAGCATATTCTAGGAATTCTGGAAGATTTACTTCTAATTTGTTGTAATATGTATAGTGTACATCATGATTTACATACATGTTAGTTTAACTTAAAATTTACTTAGAGGACTATCTTTCGTATTAACATAAAACATTAAAACTCTAGATCAAGAGATGCATCATATTAACTAACTATAATACAGAACAGTGTATAATGCATAATTATTTTAATTTAAGGTTCAAACGTGAGATTTCTCACGATGCCCTATATTAAAACTACAGTCCCAAAATTTGCGTCCTTACCTTAAAACAAATGTATACTGTGGTTGACCTAATATATGGTGAACAAATGTTATTTATGAAATCTACTGTCCTATGTTATTCTAAATTAAATATCCTGGAAATTAAATAAATATATGTAGTATAATGAACATGCTTGAATTAACCAGAACAGTTAGTTAACCACTGACTTTCATGAAAACATAAATTTAATAATATATTTGCTAAAGCAGGAGCAAGACTCCTCAGGTAATCCATCTATCTGGCCATAAATTTCATTATTAAAAATGAAGTACAAGTCTTTGGTGCCAAATTCCAATGACTGCTTAAAAATAATTTGGAAATAAATCCTTTCGACAATGTTCTGATAATAATAATAATATACTAGATATTTGGCCAGATCAATAGTTTTATTGAGAGGAATATCAGTAAACACGGATTCAACATCAAAAATTGTTATAGAATAAGTTTTGGCCAAACGAACCATTACGATTTGGTTAGAAAAGGCGAAACTATCCTCAACAGCAAACTAAGAATAAATAAATTCCTAAGAAAAAATTTAAAATACATTAAAATTATGACTGTAAGGATCAATGTTGTAAACAACGGACCTCATGGACACGTTAACTTTATATGTTTTTTGTAATCCATAAATAATACCTGGGTGAGGACTAATAGGCTGTAAAACATTATAAATAGGATCTGAAATTATGTCGTCTTTTTCAATTTTAAGTAAAAACCTTAAGTTTAGATTCTGTACTAGAAACTGGGTCTTTAGGGAGTATTTTTTTAAATCTACTGCATAGTGTGGTTAAGTATGACTACTCTATTTCCTTTATAAGGCTTAGCGATAACAATATATTTTAAGGAACGCAGACGTTGGAAAGATGTCATTACACAAGCGTTAAGTAAAGTTGTTTTGCAAGATGGTTGTACTTGTGAAAAGTGTCATGTGTCTGAATATTACGAACATTATCAACGATTAGATCACGTTTTGGAAGTAGAATAAACCTTTTCTTAGGACTCTTTTTATTGCCATTAAGTTGATAATCCAACAGATTTGTGATAATGCTCTAAGAAATTTGATAAAAAACTGTCTGTATTTGGGTTTGCAAATAAAATGTAATTTTACCTAGTGTTTAAGATTTATTATTTCTTTGTAATGTTTCATAGTGTTTAATATTTATTATTTGTAATTTTTCATAATGTTTAAGATTTATTATTTCTATGTAATTTTTCATAGCGTTTAAGATTTGTTATTTCTATGTAATTTTTCATAATGTTTAAGATATATTTTTCTATGTAATGTTTCATAGCGTTTAAGATTTGTTATTTCTATGTAATTTTTCATAATGTTTAAGATATATTTTTCTATGTAATGTTTCATAGCGTTTAAGATTTGTTATTTCTATGTAATTTTTCATAATGTTTAAGATATATTTTTCTATGTAATTTTCATAGTGTTTAAGATTTATTTCTATATAATTTTTCATAGTGTTTAAGATTTATTGTTTTTATGTAATTTTTCATAGTGTTTAATATTTGTCGTTTTTATGTAATTTTTCATAGTGTTTAAGATTTGTTATTTCTATGTAATTTTTCGTAGTGTTTAAGATTTATTGTTTCTATATAATTTTTCATAGTGTTTAAGATTTATTGTTTTTATGTAATTTTTCATAGTGTTTAAGATTTATTGTTTTTATGTAACTTTCACAGTGTTTAATATTTATTGTTTTTATGTAACTTTTCATAGTGTTTAAGATTTATTATTTCTATGTAATGTTTCATAGTGTTTAAGATTTGTTATTTCTATGTAATTTTTCATAGTGTTTAAGATTTATTGTTTCTATAATCTCATTGTTTTGCGTTTCATGAAAACCTAAAATGTATGTATAATCTGATCGTCTGGAAAAGTGTTTAAAATAATTAAAACAAAGTTAGAGATCAATATTACAGAGTTTTACGTATTTCAAATTTATTTTATACCCCAGTCTGAGGAAAGTTGATCTTTTTTTTTTAAACTTCAATGGAATATAATTGTTTACTTTCAAGTTCACTTATGCATAATTATCTATATTTAAGCTTTCAACGTAAGATTTGTCATGGTGTTTCATATTATGATTAAAGTCCCAAGACTAGCGTCCTTACCAAGAGACAAAATATATTGTGCTTGATCTAATACAAGTTAAATAAATGTTAGCTGTGAAATCTACGGTACTGTTTTATTATAAATTAAATGTGAAAATTGCCGACTTACTTCTTTAAAAGTCCAATTATGTTCAATTTATAACTATTTTTTAAAGTTTAAACTCAGAATACAGCATTCATCGATTTGCAAAATTCGTAGAATGGAATAATTTATTTATCAATTAACTATTTATTTATCAGCTATCTTTTGAAACATGTCATTGAGATTTATTGTTCTTTTCGTAATAGGTTTCCGGATTAATTTCTTAGTCTGTGCTTATTTTGTTACTTTTTACAAAATTTGACAACATATTATTTTTGTAATACGTCTAAATGGAATTATATGTGATTGAAAATATCTGTATCCAAAATAAAGTATTAGGCAGATTATAGCATAGTGCTAATCGAATTTCATAAGAACAATATGTACATACTAACACAGTTGTGTGTCACCGTAGGTAAGATCCGTGGTGCCACGGGTGAAACATTTAGCACAGATATGTGGATGAATCATATATCGTAGCCTTTCCGAGGAAGTACATTCATAAAACAAAATTGTTAAACAATGTAGAACGAAAGAACAAAGAATTTCACAGACGTGAACCTTCAGTGTTCTCTATGGAAGTGAAGAATATCATCTAACTGTCGTTTACTGCACCACTGGGGTCGGAAACCGCTCCTCCAGCCAATTCATCTCAACAATTGTGATGAAGCTTCTAGTATCATTAACAAGATAATAATCTAATATTTAAAGCTGTCGAAGGCCTAAAAGTTAAAAAATTAACATTTCTAGATCAGGGGCTATTTTCACGAGAAACACGTTAGAACAAAAAGAAATAACTGAAAACACATTAAACCACATATTCAGTATAGGATCTGTTAAAAGTTTGTCCAGATGTGTGGTTTAAACTTGAACTTGTCCTCCTGCGCTATAGCTCGTTGCAATAGAATCTGGGATGCTTTGGTCAACATAATGGATCATGGAAACACAGGTCCTGGAACATACGCTTTATAAAGTGACTTTAACTTAGTGACAAAACAGTTCATACTTAATACAATAAACAAAAAAAAGAAGGTACAAAATATTGTTATAAACTACTGTTGGAAAGATGCTAGAGCTATTTCTAGCAAACAAATTTTCTTAAGCCTTTATACCGAGCTTTCCTGGTGTTAACACTAAGCTGCATAAAGCGTATCTTGCAAACTAAATTTATTTTTTTGAAAATGAAAGATGCTCGATTTGTCAATTATTTCGAATTGTTTGACTTCAGAACGAAAGAAGTTTCTAAGATTGTCTTTTGATTCATGTACGTTTAGTACACTATTAGTATACAATTTGAAGCCTAATGACACTAAATAAATAATGTAAAGGAATTTAGCCATATAGTAATCATTATGTTAAAGGGATAATATGCATAATGGGTCAACGTTTCGTGATATTCGTTTTGGTGATGCATGTGTTTATCATAGAATCTGTAAATATTTAGTTTGCAATAATCAGTAATACTAAGATTAACTTGGTTACTTTAAATTTAATCAGCCATGTACAACTTACAATGTCATGAAATAGCTGAGCTTCACGAGATTTTTAGAATATTTTACTTTATCTCCGCTAGACGTCTCTTACATCATTTTGTTCCCTATAAGACGTAGGGAATATATGGTAGAGATTTTGATTTCTTCATTGTAAGCAACGTGAAGGATGATGTCAAGAATTTTTGTTTCATCATCTCTACAAATGTTTCCAATAAAAAAACAAAAACTAATTTTGAACTTTGTTTTCTAACATTAATAAATTACTTTTCAGGATGTTAAACATAAAATACCCCCAATGTTTTACCCCTCATTAACTACAAAGAAAATAAACGTAAAACATAATATTGTATATTCTTGCCAATAAGCGTTATTTTTAAAGATATATTATTGGTACTTTATTTGTTTAGAATATCATTAAATGTTCATGTAGCTGGTGACAAGTAGCATGGCCTGGTGGTTAGAGTGCTCGACTTGCAATCTGAGAGTCGCAGGTTCGAATCCTCGTCGAATCGAACATGCTCGCTCTTTCAGCCGTGGGGGCGTTATAATTTGACGGTCAATGCCATTATTCGTTGGTAAAAGAGTATCCCAGAGTTGGCTATGAGTGGTATTGACTAGCTCCCTTTCCTCTATTATATTACTGCTAGCGCAGATAGCCCTCCTGTACTTTTGCACGAAATTCAAACCAATTTTTTACACAACACGTCTTATTACATTATGGAAGGAAGCGGTAATGTGATCTACCTGGCTGTTGATTAATGCAGATATGATGTATTGGAAGGTGCTTCGAAGAGCTAATTAGGATTTTCTACACGTTATAATTATATTTTTTTGGATTTTTCTTACATATTCTATTAAGCCGCTTAAAAGTTGTTGTCTTAGAAATACTGCAAAATTCAAATAGGATGCTTAATGAATTTTTACATTTTTGTTTGTTAAATAAGTATTTATATTCAGAATCTTTTTTAAAGTTGTAAATTTCTGTACTTAATTTGCATATTATAGTGAAGCTTTTCTGTATAGAATTAGTTTCAAGAATTAAAAAAATAAGACAAACAAACTCGTCTCAACTAAGAGAAATATTTATGATCAATTATCATGAACCACGATAGTGGCTCATAATAGGGCTCACTCAGGAATTTCACAAAAAATCTAATAGAACTTACAGGCAAAAACCGTTTTAAAAAACAGACTTGTTCTTGAAACAACATTTAAGACCTTCTATCTCAATGACTAAGGTTGCTAAAACATGGATGATAGGAAAAAGTTGATTTTTCGATTATTAGACAAAATCATAATTCATCCATTTGTTCTTCATATTATTATTATTGTTTCACAAACCTACAGAAAAACCTTATATGGATATTTTATTCATATCCGTGCAAACCTACTAAACAAACTCCTGCAAAGGTTGTAGGGCGATTTTAAGTTGATTCTTGAAAGTCGATATTTCCACCTTCTAAAATTTTCTAAGTTCTTCGCTACCAACATAAGCTCTTCGAAGCCATTCAAACATCACAGAAGGCCCGGCATGGCCAGGTGGTTAAGGCACTCGACTCGCAATCTGAGGGTCGCGGGTTCGAATCCCCGTCACGCCAAACACGCTCGCCCTTTCAGCAGTGGGGGCGTTATAATGTGACGGTCAATCCCACTATTCGTTGGTAAAAGAGTAGCCCAAGAGTTGGCGGTGGGTGGTGATGACTAGCTGCCTTCCCTCTAGTCTTACACTGCTAAATTAGGCACGGCTAGCGTAGATAGCCCTCGTGTACTTTGCGCGAAATTCAAAAACAAACAAACATCACAGAAATATAGAAACTACTTAAGCACGGTTATACTAGTTGGAAATGCTCCTTTTTTTACTAGTCAAAAACATTATGTTTTATTTTAGTAAACAATGTGTATATTTATAACCGTGTCTCCAGCTTTATTATTATTGATTATAGTTTTACAAGCCGCTACAGGAAAAACGACTACGAATATTTTACTGAAACCTGGACAGCAGTAATAAATGCATTATTGAGTATGTCATAGAGTAGTTTTAAAGTTGATAATATTTTAAACTCATTCGTTTTTCGCCCTGAAGATTTTGTCTAAGTCTGTCACTTTCCACCATTGAAAAAATCCGGTGTTTTACTAATGCGCATTAATTGGAAACTGCCACGTTGAGGATTCATCATTTCTCGAGTTCGCTGTTGAACTTTGTCTCTACATGGTTTTCTGCGACTATTTCAGTGAGTTTTCTAACAGTAGACGATTTCCATAGTAGATTTCTCTACTCTTGTGATTTTACTGATTTCCGCACTTCGCTGAAATTGTGAGTGTGTATATTTAATTATTATTATTATTATTCATATTTTTTTGTTTCACAAGCCTACAGCAAAATCGGCTGGATATTTTGCACCAAAACCTAGACAGATATACTATATGAAGCGCTGCAAATGTCCTTGACCTATTTAAAAAGTTGATTATTTTTCATTAAAAGTTGATTTACGTGGCTATAAATACATAATATATGCGATGTTGTTGTGAGCGGCTTTTTTTTGTACACGGCGCTTGTTAAACGCGTGTTTACAAGAAACTTAAGGCACAAAACAACTTGGCTCAGTAAATAATGGTTGGGTGAAAAAAAGCCAATGCAGCAGTAAACTCTTCAAAATCATGTAACATTCAACTGAATGCATATGCGCGTATGAGCTTAAAATGGACAAAACTTAAGAAACAAGGTAATTACAAGTTGTTAATTTAAAAAGAGAAATACGGATCGTCAAAAGAGTACAGAAACATATTGAATCAAAATACAAAGATTATATTTTCAAGCCTGCAACTAAGGACTTTAAAGAAAAGTAAACAAACTAGGCTGGAAATAGTGTGTACATTATTTTCTCAAGCTTCAAATCCTTATTTTGACGCCACTAAATTTGATAAGTACTGTAGGAATGGAGTCAAAATAGGGATTTGTAGCTTAAAAAAATAACTAAAGTTGATAAGTACTGTAGATATGGAGTCAAATCAAATGTAAATTACAAACATTATATTTATTGTTGAGTCATAAAGTCGGCGTTTTATTCTAATATTTCTCGTACGATAGAAACGTGTTAAACCCTATGCATAATCTATCTTAAAGCTTTCTTACTTTTAAGAGAACATTTAGAGTTTTTTTAGTAATATTTATGTCCTTTTCCTTACACTAAATAATAAATAACAGGCTTTTGTGTACTACTAATACATAGACAATAATTGTGCACGTTTTTATACTTATACAAAAAAAAATCACTGAATGATCACTAATAAATCAATACTTCTTTAATTTAGCTAAACTAAATTCTGACCATGCGATTTTACGTGCTATTAAATTAAAATGCCTAAGAATAACTAGATAATATTGTAATGATACGTGGTCATACCTTGACATTGGTTTTAATATAAGTTTGCAACAAATTATTTGGTTACTTTCATGGTGGTACAAAACTATTTCTACTTAGTCGAGAAATAACT
The DNA here is from genome assembly GCF_000517525.1 of Limulus polyphemus. NCBI lineage: Eukaryota > Metazoa > Arthropoda > Merostomata > Xiphosura > Limulidae > Limulus > Limulus polyphemus. Next base: position 423 of record NW_013677339.1, on the reverse strand, counting down.
AACATGGAGAATGAGGTACCTTGCTGAAATCTGTAGATTGTTCTATTTTACATCTCGCTGCGTTACCACGATTATATATAATTTAGATTTTGAGTTCTTACTTTTAAGTTATGTTAGAATATACACAGGGGCGGATTGGACATTAAGATTTTACCGGGAAGAAACTAAGAAGGTCCCACAAGTTTGTCTTAAAAATAACACACTAAGTACTTTTCCAGCAGAGCCCATCGGGATTTTTACCGGTGTCTCGTTAGGCCAGTCCGCACCTGAATATATATTAACATTATTTTGTTTCTATGATCTCCTTTAAGGTATGTGTCAAGGAACACAGCATTATATTAAAATGAGGGATTGGCGTGGCCTGGTGGTTAGGGAGCTCCACTAGCAATCTGAGGGTCGTAGGTTCAAATTTCATCAATGAAT
>NW_013677338.1:8427-14247 GCF_000517525.1 Limulus polyphemus | reverse complement strand
GTTAACAGTTTATCTTATTTCCATTAGACATGTTAACAGTTTATCTCATTTCCATTAGACATGTTAACAGTTTATCTCATTTCCATTAGACATGTTAACAGTTTATCTCATTTCCATTAGTCACGTTAACAGTTTATCTTATTTCCATTAGTCACGTTAACAGTTTATCTTATTTCCATTATTATTACAAGCAAGTAAATAAAACTGTCAATATAGTAGACACGGTGCATTAAAGTGTTCACTATCGTAATAAAAAATACATTTAAATTATCGTAACTGAAAGAGAAAGAATGACTTCCAGTAAACACGGATTTTACTTTAAACATATTACATATGATATATATTACAGATCAATATTCAGACGAAGAACAGTCTCCATCACATCAATTTAGACATATCGCGGAGAAGTAAATTAATTGCATGATCGATATTTTTCATGCATGTAAACATAGAGAAACGAGACGTATGAAATGGTCGTGTAGTGTGATAAATAAAATAAGGATCAAATGGTTTCATACGTCTCGTTTCTCTATGTTTCTCACACTACACGACCAAAATAAACCATTTTATCCTTATAAACATAGAGAAACGAGACGTATGAAATGGTCGTGTTGTGTGAGAAATGAACCATTTTATCCTTATTTTCATACGTCTCGTTTCTCTATGTTTTGGTCGTGTAGTGTGAGAAATAAACCATTTTATCCTTATAAACATAGAGAAACGAAACGTATGAAATGGTTGTGTAGTGTGAGAAATAAACAATTTTATCCTTATAAACATCAAGAAACGTGGTGGGTGGAATGGTTACAGAAATATATAATTTATTTTTTATCCTTAAATAAACTGAAAAAGCGAGACGTATAAAATAACGGCATAGTTACAGATATACAACTTAATTTTTATCTTTAGTTGACGATCAAAACTGTAATTTAAGAAAAAGTTATACCAGTTCTTCAAACAGTTTCCAAACAGACGGATTTGCTAACCTTAACTGTGTTTATTGTTCAGAACACTTCTTCAAATTGAAAGTAATTATCATTAAAAGCTATTTATATTTAGTGCTAAGCCTATTTATATTTAATTCTAAGCTACTAATACTGTCCCTAATTTCGGACTACTGACCAGAGGGAGGGCAGTCAGTCAATAACATCCTACTATCCCTCATCTACGCTAAGGGATTGACTGTCACTCTTCTAATGCACTCTCAGCTTAAAATACGGGGAATATTTTGTGGTATCGCATGGATTCGAACCCAGATTACCATCTCCATAATCCCGAGCTCTACCAATGAGCTCCTTGAAACGATATTTATTTCATTCAACTGTGATCCACACTTACAGTTTAATTCACCGGAGTTCTATGCTGTTTATAAAAAGTACATTCATTCGATAAAAACAGAAAAATCTGTAATTATTTCACATTAAGAGAAAGTTGTCTTTAATTTATGCAAACCTTACATCACAAATATCTTTTCATATTATAAACATGGATGGCTACAACAGCTCTTTGTCTCCTCTGATTACAAAATCTGACAAACGACAATTTTATCTAAAAAGTGTATCAAACACTTATGTCCCCTAGTTTACGGAATTACAAAGCTAAAATCCGGAGTTCGATTCCCTATGGTGGAAACAGGAGGTAGCCTAACGTGACTTTGCTCTAAAACAAACAAGTCAAGTTAAACATTGACTCTATTTTCCTTGTTTTGAATAACGTAAAAACATCATGCTACTTTCGCTTTTGAAAAATAGGCTTAACTATTAGGCTTAACTTAACTTTTAATCCTTTGATACGTACATTTTCCGTATTTCGGTAAATTGTCTTTTTTTATTCTTCTAGCTGATTTTAGAAAAAAAAATTTTTGTTACTATCGTTATAAATATAATAAAAACTAACTTAACTCTTAAACATTTAACAGTTTGAGTGTTTAGAATACTCAGGATATGTAGGAATGGGTTTTAAAGTAACCTTTGTTTACGTAATGACCAAACGTTGTCGTCAGTAAAATTAAGAGAATTTTCAACACAGCGAGAAGAAAACATGACAAAAAATACTTTATGTTTTCTTCTAAACAATTATTTTGTTACAGCTAGTAGGTTCAAATTTAAGTGAAACACCTTATGATATCATTAAACGTACTGAAAACCTATTGATTCTTAAAACTCTGGTCTGTTAAAATCAGGCTTGACAGAAAAATTTCCGGAAGTTTCCAGGAAATACCCTCTATTAAAAACACATTAATTAGAGACGTATTCTACCACCATTATACTAATATTTGATGCAAACAAGACTTCCAGAATCCAGAGTCAATTTGTGTTTGATGATTTATTGACTACCTTAGCAAGCGAGCTCGTGTTCAGTATTAAGTCTATTTTATGTCAGTTCCCCGGTGGGACAGTGGTAAGTTTATAGACTTACAACGCTAAAATCTGGGGTTCTATTTCCCTCGGTGGACACAGCAGATAGCCCAATGTGGCTTTGCTCTAAAAACAATTTTTTACACCAGTCCCTGGGTGGGACAGTGGTAAGTTTATAGATTTACAACGCTAAAATCTGGGGTTCTATTTCCCTCGGTAGACATAGACACAGCAAATAGCCCAATGTGGCTTTGCTCTAAAAACAATATTTTACACCAGTCCTCCTGTGAGTTTGTTTGTTTGAACTTAAGCACAAAGCTACACGATTGGCTATCTGTGCTCTGCCCATCTTGGGTATCGAAACCAGGTTTCTAGCGTTTTAAGTCTGCAGACATACCGCTGTGCCACTGGGGACTCCCCGGTGGGACAGTGGTAAGTTTACAGACTTACAACGCTAAAATCTGAGGTTCTATTTCCCTCGGTGAACACAGCAGATAGCCCAATGTGGCTTTGCTCTAAAAACAATCTTTTACACCAGTGCCTAGGTGGGACAGTGGTAAGTTTACAGACTTGCAACGCTAAAATCTGAGGTTCTATTTCCCTCGGTAGACATAGACACAGCAAATAGCCCAATGTGGCTTTGCTCTAAAAACAATATTTTACACCAGTCCTCCTGTGAGTTTGTTTGTTTGAACTTAAGCACAAAGTTACACGATTGGCTATCTGTGCTGTGCCCATCTTGGGTATCGAAACCAGGTTTCTAGCGTTTTAAGTCTGCAGACATACCGCTGTGCCACTGTGGACTCCCCGGTGGGACAGTGGGAAGTTTACAGACTTACAACGCTAAAATCTGAGGTTCTATTTCCCTCGGTAGACATAGACACAGCAAATAGCCCAATGTGGCTTTGCTTTAAAAACAAACTTTTACACTAGTCCCTAGGTGGGACAGTAGTAAGTTTACAGACTTACAACGCTAAAATTCGGGATTCGATTCTCCGCGATGGCTTTGCTCTAAAAACAAACAAACTCTTACACCCAAAACTTTAATCTAAATAAAATGCCAAGGGTTGTACAAACTCTCGGAGATAATCATTATACACTAGTATTACTGAGAAAGTAACAGTGAAACTATCTTTAACTATCGTCAAAAAAATATCAGTTCATTCAAGGAATCATTATAACTTATTTTATCAAAGACCAAAATAAAGAGTTTTGAGGTATTTCGTCTTTCATTATTAGTCTTTAGAAACAGGAAAGCTAAATGTCGAGAGATGATGATGGAACTACGTCCTTTGACAGAGTCATATATAATTAAGTTACATTAAATAGAATACATACATCATGAAAAATAAGAACTAGAAAGGTTGAACGAACAAATAAGAAACTTTCCTCTTCTGTGTGGATGTATTTAATTGTTAACCAATGAAATCAGCTAAACAAACGATGTATTTAATTGTTAACCAATGAAATCAGCTAAACAAACGATGTATTTAATTGTTAACCAATGAAATCAGCTAAACAAACGATGTATTTAATTGTTAACCAATGAAATTAGCTAAACAAACGATGTATTTAATTGTTAACCAATGAAATGAGCTAACCAAACGATGTATTTAATTGTTAGCCAATACAATTAGCTAAACAAACAATGTATTTAATTGTTAACCAATGAAATCAGCTAACCAAACGATGTATTTAATTGTTAGCCAATACAATTAGCTAAACAAACGATGTATTTAATTGTTAACCAATGAAACCATCTAAACAAACGATGTCTCTAATTATATTATTATACGTACAATTAACATCTTATACGTTTCATTACTCTTAAAGTTTACCGAGCCATAAATTTCCATCAATATCTTATACATATATGAACAAAGCGTCTGTGTAAAAGTAGATCAGTTTAATTGAACATAGAAATGCACTAACAAAGGTATCCAGCAATGCAGAGCTTAAAAAAGTAATGTTATCAGTGGGGGCGTGAGCCATCCCTTTCTTCTATTATGAGCCGTAACACGCGAACTGTTCATTCGAAACAAAGGTACCCGCGATACACGTGGTATTAGATTTCGCTGTCGTTTAGCACCAACGTCATGTATATTGCTCCATAATTGGAGCCCTCATTTGCTGAAAAAAAAGGCGCTAAAATTGAAATAACTGTCAATCTCGAACCGCTCCTCCGATTGCTTGTCTATTTTCAACTTATCTCAGGAGTTTTTCTACCAAAGTTCATCGATATTCACACAGCCAGGTCCTCATAACAACTTGTGACACCAGACAGATAACTAACTCTCTCTCTCTCTTTATATATATATATATATACAGAGAGAGAGATCGTGAGTCAATAAGGAAAACATTAGACATACTATAGTGTTTCTTGATATAAATTCCTGAAAGGAGTTTCGTAGTTTTCTCTTCTTGGCATGTTAAAGAAGAAGAAAAAAAACTGACCAATGTAGCCTTCACAAAAATGAATTTCTTTCCATTGTTGTTAACTACTCGGGTCTGACATGAAAGTCTTAACATAAAGCTTGGAATTGCCAGTTGTTTGATATAATGTTCATCAGTTGAACCTTTTTTTTTTTACCGTTGTTTATTTTCAGTTTATAATTAAGGTATTCCAAGAACAATCGGTTCATGTAGTTATTTGTTGACGATAAGAACAACCGGTTCATGTAAGTTATTTGCTGACGATAAGAACAACCGATTCATGTAAGTTATTTGTTGACGATAAGAACAACCGGTTCGTGTAAGTTATTTGTTGACGATAAGAACAACCGGTTCGTGTAAGTTATTTGTTGACGATAAGAACAACCGGTTCGTGTAAGTTATTTGTTGACGATAAGAACAACCGGTTCGTGTAAGTTATTTGTTGACGATAAGAATAGCCGGTTCATGTAAGTTATTTCTTGACGATTTAACTTTATATTGGATTTAAATATAACGATTTAAATTTGTTTTTATATTGGACAAAATCATCACCTATGGTTCCTCGTATAATCCAATTGAGTCATTTTGTTAAGGGATCTTGTCAGAAACGTCTACGACTTACCAGCCAAGTACGGGTTAGCCCTAAAACTGTACAAAGATTTTCTGCTTTCGGAATACTTCTAACGTTCTTATGTTATTTTTTTAACACACTTGTTTTTTAGTTTTTGGTAGAGTTTAATTTTCTAATAAATTTAAACTACCCGAATTTCTTGAACTTAGGACGATTATGTAATCGTGTGTGGTTAACACCTAATCAGCTTGAACACAAACTGTGACGAATCAGTCTATCAGTGTATAAATATAAAACAAAAGTTATGTGACTTTTATTACACCAGTGTGAAGATTCCAAGACCTTCATTCCCGGGACTTAACATTCACTACACCAGAGTGAAGATAATATGACCTTTAGTGTGTGTTCATTTAACATCTGAAACCCTAGTGTGAAGATACTATGTCCTTTAGTAGTGTT
>NW_013677338.1:3070-7495 GCF_000517525.1 Limulus polyphemus | reverse complement strand
CTAATATATATATATATATAAGGATATTAATTACATAATTATGGTACTATACATTACACATTATGATGTTAATTACATAATTATGGTACTATACATTACACATTATGATATTATATACGTATGGTACTATACATTACACATTATGATATTATATACGTATGGTACTATACATTACACATTATGATATTATATACGTATGGTACTATACGTTATACATTATGGTACTACGTGTATTATTATCTATTATTAGGCATTAGCATTTGTAAAATCTCAATTAAAATTAAAAGAACAGACAAATAATGTGAAATACAACAAACCAAAACCAACGTTTTATGAACTTTTTATTGCAATTTAAACCGTTGACAACCACACAGTCCTTACAGACAGGCGTCAGACTGATTCGATTTTTTATTGTTGTTTTTTTTTAAATAAGCGTTTGGGTGTTATGTATCTTTAACACATAGCTAGTTGACGTATATACTCAAGAACAGAGAAATAGTTTGTGTTCAGTAAATAGATGTTGGCATTTAAGCCTTCATAAGTGATTTGTAACGTATTTATATAGTATATTTAAAACAATTTATAATTTATGAAATTTACTTAGAAACACATAAGTAACGTGTTTTTAAATATAATTTGGAACTTAGGCCTTTATAGCTGATTTATAATATATCTCCGAATACAATTAAAATCATCCTAACATAACGCATTCTTATTACAATATGTACTCTTAAGAAGATAATTTTTTTCTTCACAACGTTACCTTAAGTTTCACTTTCGTTTTTGGAGAACATGAAACTGTAAGTTAAAGAGTATAAAAATACCGTTTTTAGGGTTATAAAAGTGAGGGAGTTTAATGACGTCATCGGGTCAAATTTCCCTGCATTTTGTTTGTTTGTAGTTAAACACAAAGCTACACAATGCGCTATCTGCGGTGTGCCCAACACGGGTATCGAAACCCGGTTTTTAGCGTTATAAGCCTTTAGACTTACCGCTGTGCCACAGGAGGGCGCTTCTCTGGAACAATCTGAATACTACAAAATACTGTTGGAAGAAGAGATCTGAAAATTTAAATTTCCTTGCGCATTTCTGTAAATAAGATATAGTACTGAACTTTTTATAAACTAACGACTATTTAAATTTAAATATGAATTCTTTACAATTTGATTTATATTAAACGACCTACCTAACTGGTCAATCCGAGTTGATAAATTAAGGGTGGCCGCCACCAGGACAATACTTGTAATAAGTATGAAGAAGAATACTGAACAGATGATGCCGATAATTATTCTCCGACGTCGAGACTCAGGTTCATTTTCATCTTCTTTGACTTCCTGTTCGTCCAGGGATCGCCTTGGAGTCCGAATGTGTTGTCGTGAAGACGATCCACTTCCCACCGATCCCCTCGGAGATTGTGATGGACGCCTAGAAACGTCCATGAAACTGTTAGAATCCCGAGAAGCTCGAGAAGAACGGCGAGATGGATTTTGATAAGTTGCATCTGATTCACGCGAGGCTTTGGAGGATCGACGGGACGCTTCATTAGTAGTCACGGAACCTCGTGATGCTCGTGAGGATTTGCGAGAAGGTGTTGTAATGGATCCTCTTGGTGTCCGCGAGTGACGTCGACGGCGGTTACTAGCGCTTGATGACCTCCGACTGTGACCGCTCGCGTTAGATCTTAAAGAACTACGACTAAGGCAGTCTAGCCGGTAAAATTCTGTTTCCGGACATGACCTTTTTCGTTGACCTTTCTTCAAAGGTACCTGTTCACTGGGTATCTCCATAGAATGTCTTCGGAACTGGTCGTGACCGGCAGGGGTGTAAACCGGTGGAAGACATAGGTAATCCTTCTTCTGAAGTTGCTGCTTAGAGCATTCTGTCGTATTATTTGTCTCCAAACTATGGATTTCGTTCGTCGTAAAAGACCTCCGAAGGTCACAATGGTCTTTATTTCTACGTTGCTTTTTTACTTTGGTGGTTGGGCTGTCGTCATCCACACCAACTCGAATTACCGTCTCCTCACTTATTCCTTGGTCGGCGGTTGACAAGATATATGAAGGAATAGTCAACGAGTTCACGACACTTTGCTTCTTACGATCGTTCCCTGTTTCCATGACTACAGTCACAACATCACAGTTTAGCTTTTCCTGGTGACCTTTGTCTGAAGATTGATCTGTGTTACTGGTCATTTCGTCGGACATTTTACATAGTTTTTTACGTCAAATAAACAAACCGTTTCTGGTGTTGTACCACAGCTTGCCGATTCAACAAGCCCTTGTACACAATAATAGTTCTGTATTGAATTACTAGTTCAAAGGTGAAGGGCGTTACGGGGAACTTGTTTTATGGATCCAGTAATCAAATAAATACAATATTTGAAAACTGTACAATGGGTCTTTTCAATGACAACCGTGCTATTTATGGCCAACTAATTATATTTATCGCATTCGGTAACGTTAGCTAAATTCACCCCCTTTAATCGAGGCTTCCTGACGTCGTACTAACCACGATGCTGTCAGGGAAAGACGAACACGCGGAAAATCAAAGGCGTACATCCTTTACGCGTGCGCAGTGAATGCCAAGGACACTATAGCAGAGAAAAGCTTTATTTTCTTTTTCTGGGAGACTAGAAATCCGCCAAAATGAGAACCATGCACACACACACACAGAAGAAGTCATGGTAATGATTCTCAATCATCCGTGATCACTCGTAATGCGTGCTACTATCATGTCACAATAAAACTTCGCGCTACGCCCCGTAGCGTTGTCATACAGACACATCGTGTATGATATGTTTGTGTTTTTATGTTTCAAATAATTCTGTATCATATATGTAAATATATATATGTTAGATATACTGTGACGTCATAAACCTAAATCCGTCATAACCTACACATCGATTCGAAGTATTAGACTTACGTAACAGGTAACCTGAATATCGATTTGAAATTAGTAAATTCACTAATTAATAATTTAAATATCGATTTAAGTCCTAATTCTTAATATAACTGATGTGGACTTGAAACATAAAAAATAATATCTCAAATGTCGTTTGTTTAGTTGCTTGTTTGATAGTCACATTATAATGCCCCTATGGCTGAAAGGACGAGCATGTTCGGTGACAGGATTCGAACCCGTGATCTACACACTTGGATATCGTTTTAAATGTTATTTTTACTATAACCTGAACATAGACTTCAAACTTTAAACGCAGTAGCTGATTCGAAAATGTGTGGTTTCAATTCTTGGAGACACAGATGTGAATTTAATACTGTATTCTATTCATGAAGTGTGTGGTTTCGCTTCTTTTGAGACACAGATGTAAATTTAATACTGTATTCTCTTCATGAAATGTGTGGTTTCGTTTTTTGAGACACAGATGTGAATTTAATACTGTATTATATTCATGAAGTGTATGGTTTCACTTCTTGGAGACACAGATGTGAATTTAATACTGTATTCTATTCATGAAGTGTATGGTTTCACTTCTTGGAGACACAGATGTGAATTTAATATTGTATTCTATTCATGAAGTGTATGGTTTCACTTCTTGGAGACACAGATGGGAATTTAATAATGTATTCTCTTCATGAAATGTGTGGTTTCCCTTCTTGGAGACACAGATGTGAATTTAATACTGTATTCTATTCATGTAATGTGTGGTTTCGCTTTTTGGAGACACAGATGTGAATTTGATACTGTGTTTTCTTCATGAAATGTGTAGTGTTGTGAAAAACGTATTATTGCACGCACCACTTGCCTAAAAGCACATTCAGTTTGAAGATGTGTATGTTCGCTTGTTTCCTCCTCCATCTGTTGTTAATATTTTTCCTGTCATTTTTTATGGGTTTATTTTCGTTTGTTTGTTGTTAAGCGCAAAATTAGTCAATAGACTACCTGTACTGTACCCACTATGGGTATCGAAACCCGGTTTTAAACATTATAAGTCTTCATACTTACCGCTGAGCCACTGGAGAGTGGGGAGATTTTTGATGAAAGAAAAAAACAACAACAATCAAACAGTGATTTCCATTACAATTTTGATAATGTTTTACATCCTCTTATAAGGCGATATCGCCCGGATTCAGGGTCTCTAATAACATATCATAATATATAACATTTAAACAAAAATAACATCAATGTTGAATTTAATTCAATTAATGTTCCTGAAATATTTTGTGAATTATTTGGTGAAAATAAGTGATTTTTTTCCCTTTTCATTTTTGAGTTTGTTATTTCTTTAAATTTTGTACCTCAACAATTGAAGTAATTGTTTACTTTAGAGCTAAGTTGCATTACGCTATCTGCTGTATCAACCGAGGGATCGAACCCCGGATTTACGCTTCGTAAGTCTGTAAACTTACTGCTGTTCCATCACAGTAATTGTTTACTTTAGAGCTAAGTTGCATTACGCTATCTGCT
>NW_013677338.1:0-2070 GCF_000517525.1 Limulus polyphemus | reverse complement strand
CCTTATACATGATATTAAAACTTTGCAGCCAGTTTCAGCAAGCTGTTAAAGTTTAACAGTCTTAACTCATCTTGTACATGATATTGAACTTTGTAGCCAGTTTCAGCAATCTGTTAAAGTTTAACAGTCTTAACTCACCTTGTACATGATATTGAACTTTGTAGTCAGTTTCAGCAAGCTGTTAAAGTTTAACTCCTTATACATGATATTGAACTTTGCAAACTGTTAAAGTTTAACAGTCTTAACTCACCTTATACATGATACTGAACCTTGCAGTCAATTTCATTACCGAGTTTAAAGATTGAAAGTTTGAATTAAACCTCACTATTGTAGGTTCAAATCCATTGCCATTTCACACACACACACACACACCATTTGTCTGTACCACTTTGACTCTAAGTATTTCCTGTCAGATTCTATGTTACACTCCATTAACTCATTAGCACTAATGCTAAAACGTGAAAAGCCAAAATAGATCTTTCCAAACCATCATTTCGGTACAATTAACACATAAAGTAAGTTAGTAAGTTAGTAACTTAAGATCAATACGTGTAATGATTAAAACAATTATATACGATTCAGCTGACGTATGTTTGTAATGCTGTAAGTTCGAGCTTTAGAACAAAGCCACATTGAGCTATCCGCTGTGTCCACCGAGGGGAATCGAACCCCGGATTTTAACGTTACAAATCCGTAGATTTACCTCTGTCACACCAGGGGACTCACTTGCAAGACCCAAGTGAAGTAAAACCTACATAAATACACACACCAGCTTTAGGCTTTTTTCACATATTGATCTTTAGGTACATATATATTCAAACGTATAAGGAACAGATACACACACATATTGACGTTTATATATATAGATGGGTTTGACAAAACGTTTTTAGGTGTGCTCTTAAACAACAATAGTTCTGTTTGTTTTTTTTCATCATTTGATATAATTAACCTTGATGACGTAGTCTTTGTGAAACTTTTTGTTTCTGATTCTTGCTAAACGTTAATCAGGTTTTTTAATTACTAGAACCGCGGGGAAATAGACTTGTCTCTAAATTTTAAACTCTCGTTAGATGCACGTGTTTTTCTTTCTGATATTCTTCGTTTTAATTAATAGCCTTTGTACCTTTGATGTATAGTTGCCAAGGTAACTTCTTCTTTTATTTTGAGTTCTGTTAATCGGTATTGCGGTGTTAATTATAATTTCATTATTTATTTATGACTGTTATTTATATATGACTATGAATATTGTATCCCGCTCCTGACATCGCTTCGCATTCCCTTCAACGTTATTAAGGTTATAACCAACATAATTATATAACTATAACCAATAACACATGATAAATTAGGTTTTATTACTTACTGGCAGCATTTTACTTTCTTCCTTCGCCTCTTTTGGTTTATCCGTTTTCTCTCACATTTCCAGGTCTTTACTTTCGTCTTGTGTTAAACACCTGGCGTTTATATTTCTTTCGCTTTATATTTTATGATCATGCAACTGTTCTTCGTAACCAGATTATAATCAAAATCACAGGGGCTCTTGTAGCTCTTGAAACTTAAAAATGCTGCCGCTCCCCTCAATAATTTTCTAACATCTCAGAGTGCTATAAGCTCCTAATTTCTTAAAAACTGACAAAGAGCCCATCCATTTCTCAGCTCTGTCAACTCCTTACACCAAACTTCATAACAACGTACGTGGCCACATATGGCCTAGTAGTTAGCGTAGCGGTATTTTGATCAGACAGTCCAAGGTTCAAGCTGCGCAATCCCACGTTTTCAGATGTGGGGTCATTATAACCTCGACACTTAATCTTGCTATTCGGTGAAGAGTAGCCATGTAGGTGGCGAGGGATGCTGCTGATTGGTTAATCTCCCTCTGGTTAGTAGGCCTAAACCACGTTGTCTCCGACCTGGTCGTTTAGCCCACGTGTCACATAAAGTGTGGTCCATGTTGAAAATACCTAGTACCATATGCGAGGGATGCTGCTGATTGGTTAATCTCCCTCTGGTTAGTAGGACCTAAACCACGTTGTCTCCGACCTGGTCGTTTAGCCCACGTGTCACATAAAGTGT
>NW_013677337.1:2699-12537 GCF_000517525.1 Limulus polyphemus | reverse complement strand
TCACACTACTGCAGCTTTGGGTTTCCTATCTTCATGTGGACTTCCTTCACACTACTGCAGCTTTGGATTTCCGATCTTCATGTGACCTTCCTTCACACTACTGCAGCTTTGGGTTTCCTATCTTCATGTGGCCTTCCTTCTCACTACTGCAGCTTTGGATTTCCGATTTTCATGTGACCTTCCTTCTCACTACTGCAGCTTTGGATTTTCTGGATTTTGTATCATTGTTTGTACAGTTCTTCCTTCTGAATACTTACGAGTTCTAGTTTTTCAGTTCTGTATTAATGTTTTAAATTCTATCAGCAGCTGTTTGTGTATTACCTTCTTTCTAAATCTGAAGCTAGTAGCTTTTTTTAGGGTTACTGGTGTCCTTTTGTTTTTCTGCTGACAGGGTTTTTAGGGTTACTGGTGTCCTTGTTTTGTTTTATGCTGACAGTGTTTTTAGGGTTACTAGTGTACATGTCTTCTTTTTCTGCTGACAGTGTTTTTAGGGTTACTGGTGTTCGTGTCTTCTTTTTCTGCTTACAGTGTTTTTAGGGTTACTGGTGTTCGTGTCTTCTTTTTATGCTGACAGTGTTTTTAGGGTTACTAGTGTACATGTCTTCTTTTTCTGCTGACAGTGTTTTTAGGGTTACTGGTGTACATGTCTTCTTTTTCTGCTGATACAGTATAGATCTACTATAAACTTGTATTTAGTTCAGCCTAATAACGGTTACAACACAGTATAGATCTACTATAAACTTGTATTTAGTTCAGCCTGATAACGGCTACAACACAGTATAGATCTACTATAAACATGTATTTAGTTCAGCCTGATAACGGTTACAACAGAGTATAGATCTACTATAAACTTGGATTTAGTTCAGCCTGATAACGGTTACAACACAGTATAGACCTACTATAAACTTGTATCTAGTTCAGCCTGATAACGGCTACAACACAGTATAGGCCTACTATAAACTTGTATTTAGTTCAGCCTGATAACGGTTACAACACAGTATAGACCTACTATAAACTTGTATCTAGTTCAGCCTGATAACGGCTACAACACAGTATAGGCCTACTATAAACATGTATTTAGTTCAGCCTGATAACGGTTACAACACAGTATAGATCTACTATAAACATGTATTTAGTTCAGCCTGATAACGGTTACAACAGAGTATAGATTTACTATAAACTTGTATTTAGTTCAGCCTAATAACGGCTACAACACAGTATAGACCGACTATAAACTTGTATTTAGTTCAGCCTGATAACGGTTACAACAGAGTATAGCCGAAAGCTTGTAGAGAATAAATTTAAACATAGAGTGAAACCTATTTATTGACTGTCAAAGTTTTTATCCAGAGTGAAGAGAACGTAGTCTAACTGGACAAGTTGGACACGGACACCAGTAACCCTAAAAACACTGTCAGCAGAAAAAGAAGACATGGACACCACTAACCCTAAAAACACTGTCAGCAGAAAAAGAAGACACGAACACCAGTAACCCTAAAAACACTGTCAGCAGAAAAACAAAACAAGGACACCAGTAACCCTAAAAACACTGTGTTGTACCCGTTATCAGGCTGAACTAAATACAAGTTTATAGTAGATCTATACTCTGTTGTAACTGTTACCAGGCTGAACTAAATACATGTTTGTAGTAGGTCTATACTGTGTTGTAGCCGTTATTAGGCTGAACTAAATACAAGTTTATAGTAGATCTATACTGTGTTGTACCCGTTATCAGGCTGAACTAAATACAAGTTTATAGTAGATCTATACTGTGTTGTAGCCGTTATCAGGTTGAACTAAATATAAGTTTATAGTAGATCTATACTCTGTTGTAGCCGTTATCAGGCTGAACTAGATACAAGTTTATAGTAGGTCTATACTGTGTTGTAACCGTTATCAGGCTGAACTAAATACAAGTTTATAGTAGATCTATACTGTGTTGTAGCCGTTATCAGGCTGAACTAAATACAAGTTTATAGTAGATCTATACTGTGTTGTACCCGTTATCAGGCTGAACTAAATACAAGTTTATAGTAGGTCTATACCCTGTTGTAACCGTTATCAGGCTGAACTAAATAAATGTTTATAGTATATACCTGTATTTAGTAGTATCTTAACCTCTCCACTAGTATACACCTGTATTTAGTAGTATTTTAACGTTTCCACTAGTATACACTTGTATTTAGTAGTATCTTAACCTCTCCACTAGTATATACCTGTATTTAGTAGTATCTTAACCTCTCCACTAGTATGTACCTGTATTTAGTAGTATCTTAACCTCTCCACTAGTATACACTTGTATTTAGTAGTATCTTAACCTCTCCATTAGTATATACTTGTATTTAGTAGTATCTTAACCTCTCCACTAGTATATACCTGTATTTAGTAGTATCTTAACCTCTCCACTAGTATATACCTGTATTTAGTAGTATCTTAACCTCTCCACTAGTATATACCTGTATTTAGTAGTATCTTAACCTTTCCACTAGTATACACCTGTATTTAGTAGTATCTTAACCTCTCCACTAGTATACACCTGTATTTAGTGGTATCTTAACCTCTCCACTAGTATATACCTGTATTTAATAGTATTTTAACCTCTCCACTAGTATATACCTGTATTTAGTAGTATCTTAACCTCTCCACTAGTATATATTTAATGGTTACATTTGTAATTGTTTTATTCAATTCCCGCTTTTATTTCGCCATATTTAAAACCGTGGGTGAAATCTAATTAGTTTTAGACAAGAGGGTGTTATACCACTTAAAGATTTATTGAAAAGTGTTTAGTGCTCAGTATTAGTAAGTAGTTGATCAACTATAGAAGTAAAGACCACCAATGTTACATGTACTGACTTAATTTTGTCATAGAGTCGGTAGACTATATATGTAGGGATGACCAAGGTACACAGTAGGCATAATACAAATATGCACGCTGAAAATCAACAGTGACACATAGTTTTTAAAAGATGATTGCCACTCACTTTCATTCGTTTCTCTACCTAACAAGCCCCAAAACAAGTCAAGAAACCATCGCTAAGATACTAAACCAGAAAGTGACCAACCCAACAAATTGTTCATCTTTCTTGTTGTTGTTTCAGTTGAGATAACTCTACAACTACTTTATCACTAACGTTAGTTTAAACTTAAATCTACTCTATGTATTTCTGGGAAGTGCAAGATGTCGTCGCTTAGTCGTAATAACTACTAACAATTAAAAAAAAATCGCAATTCTAGTGTAAACGATGTTATCATTACCCGTTGAATTTAGCAGTTTGCTTTGTTACAGAAATGTGGTGTTCCTTAAGTACAGAGTGAAACAGGAATTACCAGCCAATATTAGATGAACATTAGATGACTGTAACATGTAGAATACTCAATGCTTTGTACACTATACAACCGGTGTTCTTAGGGAGCCAACACCTATATTATGTATGAAGTAAAGGAGTAAAAAATTAATACACATAATATTAAATTATATTACACACATTCATAGAATACACTAACTTTCAGTAATGTAAAAAACGTCACAAAACAATTAATAAAACACATTTTGTAATTGTTAAATAATGTGTGAAAAAGAAAGGAAACAAGAATATAGGGATGATACAGTTAAGCATAGATCATCCCTAGATGACTTTCAATATTAAAATTTAATGTTACACTGTGAAATGCATACTTGACTTTAATATTAATGCAGTTGGAAGTTATATATTCCTGACTGTTGGTATATAGTTTGTTTACCATAATATTATGGTCATGCCATGGTAGGCATCAATATAGTGTAACTAAGAGCCTAGGATTATGTACAAGGAAAACCAAGTTGAGTCAAACATGTCTTGATGATTACACGCTATTACAAACTCTCGCTACGAGGTTGGTCGAACTGACCGACCTCGTAACCATCTTGTACCTGTACATTTTACAGTGTAATATTAAATTTTAATATTGAAAGTCATGTATGGATGATCTATGTATAGCTGTATTATCCTTATATTCATTTTTGCATTTTTTTGACACTGCCATCCCTACATCATTTTACATACACAAAATCTTTTTATTACTTGCATACTATACTAACAGTGATTTTATCTATCCAAACTTGTTGTGTTAACTGCTATAAGCATAGCTAGTTTCACTTCAGCACCAGTGTTTTTTTTTAATTCCATCAGTACGGTTAGTACGTAAAAACATTTTAATTTTGGTATTTTATTACATTTCAGAGTAGAAGAGTCATCAAAATAAAACTTCAACTTTTCTGGTTTTCAAGACCGGTTATGAATGGTGCTGTAAGACTGCTGTAACTTGATATACTTGTGGAATGGCTATGGATTATATAGACATCCAGGTGGAAGCCCTGGATTCAGCGGAATATGTGGATACTGGATTTACAACAGATGTAACTATCTCTTCAATGTTAACCCTATTGTGTAACACCACCATAACCAACTTGTCTGACTGTGATGTCACGTTCGCGAGCGTAACGAGTAGTCAGTTGGAGCGGATCGTTGGTATCGTTGTGCCCATTCTTTTTGGAATCATCGTTATTGTGGGCTTAATCGGCAACTCTCTGGTGGTTGTGGTGGTCATCTTCAACCCTCCGATGCGGTCTACCACCAACTTGCTCATCATCAACCTTGCAGTGGCTGACCTCCTCTTCATTATTTTCTGTGTACCCTTTACAGCTTGGGATTATGCGTTGCCCTACTGGCCTTTTGGCGACATCTGGTGCCGGATAGTGCAGTATTTGGTGATCGTTTGTGCTTATGCTAGTATCTATACTCTCGTTCTTATGTCTCTGGATCGCTTTATGGCTGTTGTCCACCCCATCACCTCTATGTCCATTCGCATTGAGAAGAACGCCTACATTGCCATCACGGTCACGTGGTCTCTGATCCTGCTAGCGTGCTTGCCTGCTCTGTCTGCTCATGGAGAAGTGTCCTACAACGTGGGATCAAACAGGTATTCTATGTGTGTGTTCCTGCAAGAAGGTTTCAGTTATCCAGCATACCAGATCTCCTTCTTCCTCTCATCTTACGTGGTTCCACTCGTGCTCATCTTCTGCCTTTACTTGTTAATGTTGAAGAGGTTGTGGTTCCATGTGGGTCTGGGAGGTAAAGCTAGCGCCGAGAGCCACAAGTCCAAGAAGCGAATCACCAGAATGGTTGTCGTAGTTGTCGTCATCTTTGCTGTTTGCTGGTTCCCCATTCAGATAGTCTTGCTTCTGAAGAGTTTGGATCAATACCAAATGAAACTTCGTCCAGAACGGGTGGTCTTCCAGGTGGTGTCACATATTCTAGCTTACATGAATTCTTGTGTCAACCCTATTTTGTACGCTTTCTTGTCCGATAACTTCCGTAAAGCTTTCCGGAAAGTGGTTACATGTGTCCCCACCAGATGGCAGTTTAAAGGTGGCAGAAATGTCTGTGAAACAGCAACACGAGTGATGGCAGGTACCAAAACTACTTTTGCTACAAAACTCAATAATGATACAGTGTAAGCAGTTTTTATATCAATACACCCATGCTCTCTCCCTCCCCTACTCGTGTTTCACTGTTGATACTCCCACTACTCGTGTTTCACTGTTGATACTCCCCCTACTCGTGTTTCACTGTTGATACTCTCTCCTACTCGTGTTTTACTGTTGATACTCCCTCCCCCTACTCGTGTTTTACTGTTGATACTCCCTCCCCTACTCGTGTTTCACTGTTGATACTCCCCTACTCATGTTTCACTGTTGATACTCCAGTTAGCTCCTTCATGTATGTCATCGTTTTCGTTGTTTCTTGCTAATTTCCACTGTTACATGATGGCATATAATAACTGCCAATGTCCAATTCTGTCTGTTGAAGTGATAGTTTAAAGTATGTTTTTAATATCTATAGAAGTGGAGATGTAAAACTTACAACAACACACTTCCATTCATTTATAACTCCTAGCATCAGATAATAAAAAAAAACAAGAACTTTTTCCAACGTTCGGAATAAAACCTAGAATTCTACTGAAGTTGACCAATGAAACTTACTTCTGTCAGGTATTTTGAAGAACTGAGCCAGAAATATACCATACGGCAAATGAATATCAGAGACTCATTGGTAATGAGACATCAACCACGATTAGAACAACCTTTGTTGTTTACTACTGGACTAAACACCAAACTTCCAGAACCTAACAAAAAAAATGGTGATGTTTTTAAACGTGATCCACGAAACGAAACTCACATACTGCCGATAAAGTCGCATGATCCTGGAAATGAAAGATTCGAGAAGAATCCTTCGATGGCAACACAACTGTTGAGCACCAGTTTCAATTTGTATGAATAGTAAGCTTTATTATAGAAATATCTTACAGTGGTAAACTGGTATATTGTCTGTAACGTCACTTCGATAGTAACACTGTTACAAACTCGTGTTAGTTGTTAAAGTACAAACTGTTGTCATTTTTTAACGTTTGTTACTAACTTTTTGTGAAGAATTGTTGTAAATTAGTGGTTTGTAAATAATATTGTTTGGAAAAGACTTGTGAAAGGGTGCAATTAATTATATTGTTTGGAGACTTGGCTATCTCGTAAACACGGGGCTCTACGAGAAAAGCCAACTTGAATGACATAAGGAGCGACACCTATTGGCGTAACAATCATCTCGTAAAGTAAATCCTTTGATGAAACAGAAGAGTTAAAATGTGTTAACTTAAGCTAAAGCTTATAGATCCTTCTTCAAATCCATTATTTTCAGTACCGTAGTGATTATCTGTACTTGTAATGATTGTATCCGTAAAAGTTTATAAAGGTACTGCTTCCAAAACATTGTTTTCTTGGTTCTTTCATTATCACCACCACATGACAGAAGAGAATAACTTTTTCATTTTGTTTTGTCGTGAAGAGCAAACATTATACGAGCTTTGTCTAAAGTAGTCAACGACGAAGTTAACGTCGTTACACAACTAAGAAATCAATAAATATCCAGATAAACGAAGGATTAGCTTGGGATGTCGTTACACAACTAAGTAATCAATAAATATCCAGATAAACATGGGATTAACTTGAGATGTCGTTACACGACTAAGTAATCAATAAATATCCAGATAAACATGGGATTAACTTGAGATGTCGTTACACGACTAAGTAATCAATAAGTATCCAGATAAACATAGGATTAACTTGAGATGTCGTTACACAACTAAGTAATCAATAAGTATCCAGATAAACATGGGATTAACTTGAGATGTCGTTACACGACTAAGTAATCAATAAATATCCAGATAAACATGGGATTAACTTGAGATGTCGTTACACGACTAAGTAATCAATAAGTATCCAGATAAACATAGGATTAACTTGAGATGTCGTTACACAACTAAGTAATCAATAAATATCCAGATAAACATAGGATTAACTTGACTGTCGTTACACAACTAAGAAATCAATAAATATCCAGATAAACGAACGATTAGCTTGGGATGTCGTTACACGACTAAGAAATCAATAAATATCCAGATAAACATAGGATTAGCTTGAGATGTCGTTACACAACTAAGAAATCAATAAATATCCAGATAAACATAGGATTAGCTTGAGATGTCGTTACACAACTAAGAAATCAATAAATATCCAGATAAACATAGGATTAACTTAAGATGTTGTTACACAACTAAGTAATCAATAAATATCCAGATAAACAAGGATTAACTTGAGATGTCGTTACACAACTAAGAAATCAATAAATATCCAGATAAACGAAGGATTAACTTGAGATGTCGTTACACAACTAAGAAATCAATAAATATCCAGATAAACGAAGGATTAACTTGAGATGTCGTTACACAACTAAGAAATCAATAAATATCCAGATAAACGAAGGATTAACTTGAGATCACACTCCCGAAAGGTCGTACAGCTGAGTACAATACCACATCAACTCAAGCAACTCTGCCCCTAGAAGCACAACAAGATCTGATCATAGCAATGGCTTTACATAGAATACGTAAACTATCATCCAAACATTCACATTTAAACATATTGGTCACTTCCGGCTCTACAGATATGACCCCATCGATCACTAGTATGTAAATAGTACAAACACTAAGTATTGTTGCTGGAGATCTCGACAAAGGTCCAACCAAGCTCTTTAATGGTGCACGTTCTAGTTCAATGTTGAAACTCGTATTTTCTGCTTCAAACTATGTGAATTACTTCATCTTCTACGTTATCCAGGCTGGATGGTGTCCGGATCAAAGAATTGATGAACTTATCCAGGCTGCATGGTGTCCGGATCAAGGAACTGATAAGCTTATCCAGGCTGGATAACGTCCGGATCAAGGAACTGATAAACTTATCCAGGCTGGACAATGTCCAGATCAAGGAACTGATAAGCTTATCCAGGTTGGATAACGTCCGGATCAAGGAACTGATAAGCTTATCCAGGATGGAGAGTTTCCAGATCAAGGAACTGATAAGCTTATCCAGGCTGGATAACGTCCGGATCAAGGAACTGATAAGCTTATCCAGGTCATTTGTGCGAAGGTTATTGACAGATTAAACCGAATTGCTATGTTGATTATTATTATTGTTAAGCACGAAGCTACAGAATGGACTATCTGTGCTGTGCCCATCGTGGGTATCGAAATCCAGTTTTTAGCGCTATGCGGCTTCACATTTACTGGGTGGGGGTGACGGGCTTGTTTGGTTTCTAACATTTGTTCTATCGCCACCATCACTTTACATAATTGTATGGAACCAAAGGTGGGAAATGTGAAGAAAAGTCTTTAAAACGGTCTTTACAAGAAGACACGTATAACGTGCACATAACTAATGACATCACGATAACGGTCTTTACAAGAAGACACGTATAACGTGCACACAACTAATGACATCACGATAACGGTCTTTACAAGAAGACACGTATAACGTGCACATAACTAATGACATCACGATAACGGTCTTTACAAGAAGACACGTATAACGTGCACATAACTAATGACATCACGATAACGGCATGTTAGAATGTGTTTGTTAATCGATGTATACAATTCAGTGTGTATTGAATCGTATATTCTATGTATCACTTCAGAGTTCTTTAATCAGTTGAGTTCAGCTTCTATCATACATCATACCAAGTTAAACAAACAAACATTTTAAAACTATTCCTTAAACCAGTTCCAAAAATCGTGATGTCATTAGTTATGTGCACGTTATATATGTCTTCTTGTAAAGACCGTTATCGTGATGTCATTAGTTATGTGCACGTTATACATGTGTTATTGTAAAGACCGTTATCGTGATGTCATTAGTTATGTGCACGTTATACGTATCTTCTTGTAAAGACCGTTATCGTGATGTCATTAGTTATGTGCACGTTATACATGTGTTATTGTAAAGACCGTTATCGTGATGTCATTAGTTATGTGCACGTTATACATGTGTTATTGTAAAGACCGTTATCGTGATGTCATTAGTTGTGTGCACGTTATACGTGTCTTCTTGTAAAGAACTTATTTGAAGATCAGTTAACTGTCACACTTTTCACTTCCTAGACATAACCATTAAACCCAGAAGAAGGAAGATTACCTCGAGGATATCGGTTTCATCTACGTTTTGATTTCTCTGTATCAGCAACAGGGCCGTAGGAAGCGGTAAGGCCAATCAGGCCATGGCCTGACCACTTTCTCAAGGTATGTGTAGCTACAAATTAAGTATTAAAACGTGCTTCTTTTAATTCAATACATTACGTTGCGCGCGTGTGTGTGCAGTACTTGTAGTTAAAATGGTCCATGTTTCAATTTCGTAGCATTAAATTAAAAAAAATCTGGGGGGGGGGGCAGCCCCCCAGACCCTCCAAGA
>NW_013677337.1:0-2485 GCF_000517525.1 Limulus polyphemus | reverse complement strand
ACTTGTAGTTAAAATGGCCCATGTTTCAATTTCGTAGCATTAAATTAAAAAAAATCTGGGGGGGGGGCATGCCCCCAGACCCTTCTAGAAATGACACTGGTTTGACCACTCAAAGAATGCTCCATACAGTAATGAGTAATAATACTGAATTTTTAATGTAAGATTTTCCCCATCTGTTAATAACGGACAAAATAACAAGCACCCTAATTAGGCATATTATGAAGTTACCACTTTGGAAATCAACCGACTGTTAATATATTTAATTTGACAGTTTGGCTGTTGTTAAGCGCAAAGTTAACAATGGGCTATCTGTTCTCTGCCCACCACGAGTGTCGAAAACCGATTTTTATTTTTATCATTATAAGCCTGTAGACTTGTCACTGAGGAGCATATTTGACATTCTATGAAAGGTTGACCATGACCTACATACGCAATCTCCTGTAAAAAGTCTCAAATCAAGTTTCAAGTACATGCCAGGAGATATCTGTACCCCAGAATGACTTAAAATTGTAAATTAGAATCACCAGTATTTATATTTAGTCAGAAAGTAAAACATTTTTATTTTGTTGGTTTTTTTTAAAGCCGTCCTCAACAGTTTCTAAACGCAATTAAAGGACTTTCTTTGAGGCCAAACACATAATTATGGTTTATTAAGTTGCTCAAATGCGTAAATACAATTTGGCATGCAATAGCATTACTAATGAAAACCGGATTAAGGCTACTCCCGTTGTCACCCTTTTAGGGCTCATACAATTTTTGTTCATTTAGAGACTGCCAACAGATGGCGTTGTTTGATTACCGACACTTTTTGTAGTTAATCCTCTAATTCCACTAAGTACTTATAACTGCGTGTAGGGTTTAAGCATCATTTTATTAACCATGATTGCACGGCCGTACTTAGGCCTAAATTCAGAAAGCGGGGGGTAACCAGATAACTAAATATACATAGAAAACGTATAATGATGATAATAAGGAAGGCGTAGTTCAAAATGTTTTGACCCGACTGGAAACGAAATCTTTGAGATGGGTAAAACCAATCATAGACAACACAACACATGACACTATAACTTGAAAATTGTCAATAGAGGTAAAGTAATTCACAGAAAATAATATAAAAACTTTTTTAAACATCAACATAGTTAAGTTAAGGTTAATATAGATACAAATAGTTACATCAGACTTTGATATACATATATTTATATGAAAAGAACATACACAACACTTTGATGCGCAATAAAACAAGCCCCCTAGTGGCACAGCGGGATGTCTGCGGACTTACAAACAATAAAACAAATAACTGTAAGAAAAGAGGAGGCATCTGAACAAATAAAAAAATACAACATCCTAGACTAACCAACATAACCTTTCTTTCAAAACACAGACTCGAGAAAAAATAATGTATTGTGTGTCACTGTCTTGTGTACGTGTCACTAAAAGAATCAGTCTATAGATCCTTTCATCTGTTTTAATCGCATCAATCCTTACAAGGTTTCGTTAATTTATAAATCATGATTTTCCAGACTTAATAAGGTGCGAATCTGTAGTACGTTAACTGATCAATGTACATTAAAACAACATATATTAAAAACGTTAACTGATCAATGTACATTAAAACAACATATATTAAAAACGTTAACTGATCAATGTACATTAAAACAAAATATATTAAAACGTTAACTGATCAATGTACATTGAAACAACATACATTAAAAAAACGTTAACTGATCAATGTACATTAAAACAACATACATTAAAAACGTTAACTGATCAATGTACATTAAAACAACATACATTAAAAACGTTAACTGATCAATGTACATTAAAACAACATACATTAAAAACGTTAACTGATCAATGTACATTAAAACAACATATATTATGCCAAAACAGAAGAAACTTTAAGATTTTTGAAACACCTATGCCCCCACTAATTTTTTACTATATATATATAAGTCCCCCCAATGTGATGATGTAGTACCCCCCAATTTGATAATGTAGTATCCCCCAATTTGATGATGTAGTACCCCCATTGTACAAGTTTCCTCAAAATCCATCCACCTAATCTTATGTCCACACAGCTGAGCCTGATTTTTTATGTACCAGTGACCTTTTGACCTATAAAAGTTAAATCAGGTCTATAAACTTTGTATGTGGTACCTGTTGTACTAAGTTTGGTCAATATCCATTCATAAAGTACCGACATATCATGTGACCTTTAATGTAAAATATTTTTATGTACCAGTGACCTTTTGACCTATAAAAGTTAAATCAGGTCTATAAACTTTGTATGTGGTACCTGTTGTACTAAGTCTGGTCAATATCCATTCATAAAGTACCGACATATCATGTATAAAATATTGTAAAATATTTCTATGTATCAATGACCTTTTGACCTTAATGACCTTTGGCTCATGACCTTCAAAAGTTAGTCAGGTCCTAAACTTTGTATGTGGTACCTGTTGTACTAAGTTTGGTCAATATCCAT
>NW_013677336.1:5619-13218 GCF_000517525.1 Limulus polyphemus | reverse complement strand
AGCCATACAACAGCAACATGATTACTGAGTACTCAGAAGTCACTGTTTGATAGCCATACAACAGCAACATGATTACTGAGTACTCAGAAGTCACTGTTTGATAGCCATACAACAGCAACATGATTACTGAGTACTCAGAAGTCACTGTTTGATAGCCATGCAACAGCAACATGATTACTGGGTATTTGGATATCTCTATTTCGTATCATTAGAAATTCAACAACAATGTGACCATTAGAACTACAACAACATGACTTGGAAATAGAAAAACAACATGACTAAGTGATACAAAAACATGACTTGGAAAAAGAAAAACAACTTAACTGTAAGTAATACAACAACATAACCTTAAAACTACAACAACATGACTTGGAAATAGAAAAACAAATTGACTGTAAGTAATACAACAACATAACCTTAAAACTACAACAACATGACTTGGAAATAGAAAAACAAATTGACTGTAAGTAATACAACAACATAACCTTAGAACTACAACAACATGACTTGGAAATAGAAAAACAACTTGACTGTAAGTAATACAACAACATAACCTTAGAACTACAACAACATGACTTGGAAATAGAAAAACATGTCTGCAAGTAATACAAGAACATGTCTGCAAGTAATACAACAACATGACTGCAAGTAATACAACAACATGACTGCAAGTAATACAACAACATGACGGTAAGTAATACAACAACATAATCTTAGAACCACAACAACATGACTTGGAAATACAGAACAACATGACTGTAAGTAATACAACAACATAACCTTAGAACTACAACATGACTGAAAGTACTACAACAACATGATTTGGAAATACCAAAACAACAATGTGACTCTTAGAAATACAAGACAATGTGACTTTGAAGTTTTTAAAAATTACTTTTTTGGTGATCTTTCAACAGCAGTGTGGTTGAGCATTTTAACACACAAACAAAACATTGGTAACATTTCAGTTACATAACAAAGCTACATAAGAGCCTAGAAGTTGGGTTAGGTTACAGTAACAATCAAAATTCTGATGTTTAATTGTAGTATAACTCAGCACAGTGTATCAGAATATCACTATTTGACAGAAAAATCAAGCTTATATTATGCTAGAAAGGCTTATAAGTTTCCGAGAACATTAATTATTTTTATAAAAAAAGTTAAAAAAATATATATTTAGAAATAAAAGTTTTAAATGTTTTCTTGGTATTTTTTTTATTTTTACTTATTTTTAACATATAATGTATTGACATTCATTTACAATAATTGAAGCTCTGTAAAGTTGAGAAAACTCTTAAATTGTTCTGTGTATTCTATTTCATTGAAGAAACTAATCATTTGTAAATACTTGTGAATTTTTTTGTTTTCACGTTTATATTACATTCTACCATTAGTAACACAATTTATTATTTGATGTTTTTGTTGAAAAATATGTTATTTGACAAATTATTGACTACAAATTTTATTCATGTCTAAAATTTGAAGAGCTCTTTTTTTTAGCAATATTAGTGAACAAATATCAATTAACTGTCTACTTTGAAGAGGCCAAAAATGTTTTTTTATAAAACAGTTGTAGATTGTAAATGTTTATAAATATTTTATTTTGATAGAACTTTTTGTAGGATTCTGGTATAAAGGAAATAAATAAATAAATTGAATTAATGTTTTATTGTGTTATGTTTAATAATTTTCTTGAAGTTCTTATGTTTTAATTTCACTGTTTTAAAAGCCCTTTTGTGCTTTTAAACAAAATACCAAACACTTCATTCATTATTGTGTGAACTACATTTGTTGTAATGGTTACTAGGTCATATATTTATTAATTAGTTACTAATGTGTAAGTTACTAATTACTATCTAGTTTTATCCTACGTTTCGGTTGCTAATCTGCAGCCTTCATTAGAAGTTCTATTTATGTTGTGGTAATTCCCAGAATTCAACCTATGGCAGTGGCTCTCAAACATTTTCATCCACAGAACGCTTCGGTAGAGCAAAAGATCCAGACCACCTACCGGTTATTCTCTCTCATTTTCCCCTACCACTACAGAAAAGCAACACAAACAAAAAAAACAGATTAGTGGGAAGAATGGCACTGTTTTTGATGAGACTTGCATTTTGGACCACAGTTAACTACAGTGAAATATTTGGAGACTGTGCGGGAGTATTCTAATTTTAACAAGCAACACTGCTGTTCTATAGTATTAATACTAGGACCTAGTGATTAGCGTACCATACTGTAGACCCAGTATTCCGTGGTTCTATCACCTCAAAATTAGTGATTTCTAACAGATAGATCTCGAGTACCTTTACGCAAAAAGTCAACGAACAACATCAACTATTAAGAGCAGTCGTAAGAGCGGTGGATGCTGCTTATAGGATGCCCTCCCTTTCGTCAGAAGTTCTAAATTAGGGTTAGCTATGCCTAACTGTAAGTCATGTGACGCATTAGATACAAGCCAGTTGTTTGCAAACAAAAGTATTTGACGTATTTTCATTTATAAAATATGAAATTGGAGAGTAATACTGAGATAAACTAAAATTACCAAGAACTACTAGATAACATAAAACATGTTGAGTTCAATCTGTACAGCAAGTAATTTAGAATGCGAAGACAACAGGAACAGTTTAATTTTGGAACGTAAGATGTCGCCACCTGTGTATCTTAAAATTGAATGTAAAGCTTAATTAGCTGAAACTAAATTTTATTAACTACACAGAGATTTATTTACTCTTTATAACATCGTTCAGAATCATTAGTAAATACAACGATTTGTAAACAACATGCCACCGCTAGGGTTGAAATTGAATCTGATAACTTGAAAAATAAATAAAACATAATTGTGGTTTAAAGACGACTTTCAGCTAAATTTAGGATATGAAGATTTTAAAACTTCCAATATATTTTTTGTTTGTTAAAATGTAAATAACGGTAAGCCTACTGTTGGATGTAATCTACGAACATAAGACCTTAGGTGGTGTTCACTTTTTGTCTTCATAATATTGCTGACAAAGTTTTCAGGAAGACAGTTATTCTTGATGTTATCAAATTCTAGATGGAACGTCGGTCTTGTACTTGTTTTGAAGGCTCTCTCAACTTACACGAAAATTAAATTATTTTTGAAAACGGAAGGTGAAAACCATGTGAAGTTAAAATATAAAATAGTGATAAGCTACAGGTGTCTCGTTATTTAAAACTTCAAAGTTGTAAAATGTTAATACAAAGTATTTTAATTCTTCAAATGTAAACATTATATTTCGACGTATCTCATATAAATGCTTCCAAACATAAGTTGACTACAGGTGTCGTTTCGGACCCCTTGCTGTCCCAAACACTCTGCTGTGCGAGTTTTTACGCTTCAATAGAGAATACTTGTGTCCTTTACATCATTTAATATTCATCCTGAGCAATACTTTCAAATGGTCGTGAATTTGCCATGATTGTTTGTTTTGAATTTCGCGCAAAACTACACGAGGGCTATTTGTGCTAGCCGTCCCTAATTTAGCGGTGAAAGAGTAGAGGGAAGGCAGCTAGTCATCACTACCCACCGCCAACTCTTTTACCAATAGTGGTATTGACCGTCACATTTTAACACTCCCACAGCTGAAAGGACAAGCATGTTTGGTGAGACGGGGATTCGAACTGAGAGTCAAGCGCCCTATCCACCTGGCCCTTTAACATGAAACAAATATATGTGTTGATCCTATCAACTGCAGCGTCACAACTCTCATCTGCGCTAACAAATAGTTCTTACTAAGTATGATTAATTCTGTATATTTTATTTCTAATAATAAACGAATTAAGGTCATAAAACACATAATAATATCAAAACCAGGTAGGCCAGGTTTGCCAAATGTATTGAATAAATTAATTTTGATTTTTTTTGGGAAGACAGGTTTATATTGATTTCACGATTCGTCATCTAGCAGTTCAAATCAAAGAACATTTTAAGCCAAACGAAGGTAATCATTTTAGTCCTTACCTACACTTCAACAACATGTGTAACGGGACACCTGGCGGTAAAGATCTCGGCAAAGAACTGAAGACTGTTATAGATAGAAGATACTATTAGGCGTTTGGAACCGAGACAAAAAAGAAAGACCTCTTTGAATTTTCCGGTATGCTTACATAATTTTTAATCAACTCTGCGATCTGTTTTCAAAACTAGCGTATTTTATTACTGATTACCGATGTGCTGTTTTTATTATTGAAAGTTTATGCGAGTTATTAACTATTGTTGTGCATGATGTATTTTATTATTTACTATCATTATGTCAATTTTATGATTCACGTGTTATATGTATAATTTTTTACTGTTTGTCCCTACACTTTTATGTGGGTCCTTCCTTGTACAACCACCTTTCTGTATTTATATATCTCTAATACTAACTTACTCCAAGTCGTAACCCATTCCTTCCTCTTAAAAGGATAGCCTAATGTAGTTTTAACTCGGCTGTACTAAAGATTGTGTCAGCCTGGTTTGTAAGATTTTATTTCTATCATAAAACATTTGTATCTATATTTGAATCGGACGAGAAAGAATTCTTCTGGTTTACAATGAATGAATTCTCTCTACGTTTTCTTTTTTGTTAGCTGTACGAAGAAGGGTTTATTTTATTTTTCATAAGACGGATGAGTCTCTTACCATATTCTTATCGTGAAATTGGCCTGTATACTGCACACTTTTATTTAGTGACGGAAAAAAAATCTTTAAAATCCACCGTTTTTTGAGTAAATAGTGCATGTGGTAATTTACTGAACGGCATCAGTGACAACCGTATAAAACCTGAGAATTGGAAATTCACGTGGTCTTTCAGGACATCTGATGATCAATACGAACTGCAAGCTTTGCAAATGAGATATAAAAAACGGTGAATGAAAAAAAAAACTGTTTTTATTCTTTAAGTCTAATACAACCAGAAACCAATTCAGCAAGTTTGAAAAGAATTGTTTTCTCTCTTTACAACAGTAACTGACCAACTGTCAGCAAACTTGTAAATATCAGCACATTTGTGTATGTTTGTTTGTTTGTAATTAAGCACAAAGATACACAATGGGCTATCTGTGCTCTGCCCACGACGGGTATCGAAACCCGGATTCTAGCACTGTACTTCCGCAGACATACCGCTGTGCTACTGGGGGGCATTTGTGTATGAAAGAAAACTATTGTGTGTTACACGTGGACATCCGTACATAAAAGTACATTATCAAGGATTATTCTTAAAATATTTTTTCTAAATTACATCATCAAATATTTATGATGTAATTTAGAAGAAATACTGTAAGAATAATTGTTTTTTAATGTACGGAAGGCCTAGTGTAACTACATCATCAACAATTATTTTTACAGTATTTCTTGTAAATTATATCATAAATATTTGTTACACTAGGCCTTCCGTACATTAAAATACATCATCAAGAATTATTCTTACAACTTAGCTTTCTAACAACTATAACTTTAAAAATAGATAAACTTGTAACTTATAACTTGAGATGTTAACTTAAAGCTTATATTTGAATTTAATTGAGGAATTCTACTTTAGTACAGCCTTGTAAAACTTTTATCACTATCAGGATGACATGTAGCAACACTGTATAGAGCAAAAAATAACTGGAATTTGTAATATTCCACAGTATCCTAACGGGATATGATTTTGTTCAGGTTGCCGAACACGCTGTACCATTGGCTAATGCATGAAAGCAGTTGCCCTAGCGACAATAAAACTTCCTTATCCACTTGGCAACGGTTTGCTGTGATGGGCCTTCATTCGTCGAAAGATTTCCATAGATGTGTAACATCCAAATACGTTTTTTCGGTTGTTGTTTTTTGTCAGATCTAACTTGGTCTTTGAACGATTTTTAATACCTTCAAACTTTGTAGTTCATCAGTTAATAAAGACTACACATGTGGATCCTGTACAACAATACAATTAAACCCTGTAGTTCATCAGTTATTAGCGATAAAGACAACACATGTGGATCCTGTACAACAATACCTTTAAACCCTGTAGTTCATCAGTTAATAGTAATAAAGACTACACATGTGGATCCTGTACAACAATACCTTTAAACCCTGTAGTTCACCAGTCAATAGTTAATAAAGACTACACATGTGGATCCTGTACAACAATACCTTTAAACCCTGTAGTTCATTAGTTAATAGTTAATAAAGACTACACATGTGGATCCTGTACAATAATACCTTTAAACCCCGTAGTTCATCAGTTAATAGTTAATAAAGACTACACATGTGGATCCTGTACAACAATACCTTTAAACCCCGTAGTTCATGAGTTAATAGTTAATAAAGACTACACATGTGGATCCTATACAATAATACCTTTAAACCTTGTAGTTCATCAGTTACTAGTTAATAAAGACTACACATGTAAATCCTGTACAACAATACCTTTAAACCCCGTAGTTCATCAATTACTAGTTAATAAAGACTACACACGTGGATCCTGTACAACAATACCTTCAAACCTTGTAGTTCATCAGTTAATAAAGACTACACATGTGGATCCTGTACAACAATACCTTTAAACCCCGTAGTTCATCAATTAATAGTTAATAAAGACTACACATGTAAATCCTGTACAACAATACCTTTAAACCCCGTAGTTCATGAGTTAATAGTTAATAAAGACTACACATGTGGATCCTGTACAACAATACCTTTAAACCCCGTAGGTCATGAGTTAATAGTTAATAAAGACTACACATGTGGATCCTGTACAATAATACCTTTAAACCCCGTAGTTCATCAATTAATAGTTAATAAAGACTACACATGTGGATCCTGTACAATAATACCTTTATATCCTGTAGTTCACATCAAATTCACGTGTGAGACAATCACATATAGCACAGGACAAATGGCCAGATTACGCGACGATTTCTATAAAAAATGAGCTGAGTATGGAGCATGGTTTTTTCTTTATCGTTGCTACAATATTACAATATCTGATTTTTATAATCATGGTTTTTCTTTGTCGTTGCTACAATATTACAATATCTGATTTTTATAATCATGGTTTTTTCTTGTCGTTGCTACAATATTACAATATCTGATTTTTATAATCATGGTTTTTCCTTGTCGTTGCAACATTATTACAATATCTGATTTTTATAATAGTGGTTTTTTCTTGTCGTTGCTACAATATTACAATATCTGATTTCATAATAGTGGATTTTCCTTGTCACAGATCCAATATTATAATTTAGGGTTATCCTTTAAATGTCTTTCGCACATGTAATGAAACTTATTGAAATTTTGGAAGTCAATTTTACAAAAGAAAAATAAAACAATTACATATTTTTTAAACTTAACTACGAGCTGTGAATGCAAAATATTAACATGAACGAAGTTTTAACACGAGAAACTATAATAACACGACGTTCAGAGAATTTGGATGGAATGAGTGAGGCGGTTGCCAACCTGTTTTGTATAGGAGTTGAGATAACTCTCACATTTCTGTTCAAAATACAAGTGTGTATCTTCATAACTTTTCATATATTATCTATACTATTATGCTGCTTGTTTGTATGTACGACCGTTACGCTTTCTGACCGAGAACCTGCTGCATAAGCATGCGTAGT
>NW_013677336.1:0-4730 GCF_000517525.1 Limulus polyphemus | reverse complement strand
ATTCGTTTGTATTGTGCTAGAAATGTTATATTTAAAGAAGTACTGTTACGACAAAGATATTAATTTGGCCGGAAATGTCTTGCGGGTTTCTGGTAGGGTGGTTTAATCTTTGGAAAGACGTGTTATTCTTTTCAACGGTGTCGTATCACTAAACAAAGAAATAACTGACTGTGAAGGAAATGAGATCTTGAAGTTTTAGATTAAGCACTTATTGCATGCAAAGTGTGTTAATTCAGTATAAAAAAAAACTTTCAAGAACGTTCTCTACTGTATGTAATATTTTTTAAAGTTGCATTTTCGCATAATCAAACCTATTTTTTAGGTCATTTGTTAAGGGTTTTCTTTATGGATCTACTCTTTCAGCTCTGGCTTAAGTGTCTTAATCAATAAGATTCTCGTTTATACTTAATCTGTTCTCATCCGCCCTCTAATAAAAATGTTAAAATATTATGATTAATACACCAACCACGTGTACTAGACTTTTTATTCGTCATTAAATTTGCATGTTATTTTATGCGAGTTTTTAACCTTTCAGATACACACACATCATACACAATACACGTACATCTTATGCACACATCGTGTTACTACAACATCACGAGTTAAGGCACGTGCTGCTTGTCTTCTGAATTATTGTCCTCTGCTATTAAACCACTTGATCATCTCTTTTTTTTTTCCGTACATATACCTCTTTTAAACACATCCTTTCTAACACCTCTTAAGCCATTAAAACATAATTTTTTATAACTCTCAAACTCACTAAAATAGTATATTTTACACCTTTCAAACACACTAAAACATAATTTCTCACACCTCTCGAATTTACTATGGCATCATTTCTCACACATCCACTAAACTTTCCTCAATACCCTCCTAAAAGTCATACATTTTCTTGATAGAACTTTGATACTTGGTAATGAAAATGTTTCCGAGAAAAACCCAACTATGATTAAGTATTTACAAAAGCGTGCTCTAATACCATATTGTATTAGCTCCGGTAATTCTGTACAGTATGCGGGACAAGAACTCCTCATTGTCATGGTTCAACAGAATTTTATACCGAATTATTACAGTTACAGGGGTTCTGTTTAATGTACGGGACAAACACTGATCACGGTTCAACAGAATTTTATACCGTATTATTACAGTTACAGGATTTCTGTTTAATGTACGGGACAAACACTGATCATGGTTCAACAGTTTTATACCGAATTATTACAGTTACAGGGGTTCTGTTTAATGTACGGGACAAACACTGATCACGGTTCAACAGTTTTATACCGTATTATGACCGTTACAGGGGTTCTGTATAATGTACGGGACAAACACTGATCACGGTTCAACAGTTTTATACCGTATTATGACCGTTACAGGGGTTCTGTATAATGTACGGGACAAACACTGATCACGGTTCAACAGAATTTTATACCGTATTATTGACCGTTACAGGGGTTCTGTATAATGTACGGGACAAACACTGATCACGGTTCAACAGTTTTATACCGTATTATTACAGTTACAGGGGTTCTGTTTAATGTACGGGACAAACACTGATCACGGTTCAACAGTTTTATACCGTATTATTAGAGTTACAGAATTTCTTTATAATGTACGGGACAAACACTGATCACGGTTCAACAGTTTTATACCGTATTATTACAGTTACAGAATTTCTGTATAATGTACGGGACAAACACTGATCATGGTTCAATAAATTCTTACGTTCGTCTTTGTATTTTGTACTGAAAAACATCCTGTATGTGCAGAGCGATTACAAACAGTTTCGTATTGTGTGTTAGTAACCACTTACGTCAGGTCACAAAGTTTCACATTAACATTTATAAGTTTTATTCAGTAAAGTTTGACTATGACATAGTGGGTTTCAAACACGGTCACGGTTAGTATGTCCTCGACGGACATTATCAAGCCCCCCTTCCTCAATGTAAAGAGAACGTATTGCTTTATTTAGACTACTTAAGCAAACAGTGCTATCTATGTATGTATCAGTATTCATACGTCACATTTTGGGTCAGTGCATATGAATCGCTTTCAAACAAGAGTTGTTTCCAATTAGGACTTTAGTTCATTAAGTGAAGAAGAAGATCCCATATAGTAATTATTGTTTCTAATTGCTGCAATGATAACTGAACTATAATAATAGCTCTGGTTTAGCTAATCGACAAGCAACTTGTCGCTTCTTCAATAAATCATTAAAAGTACAGTTATCAGTAAACTGAATTATCGACTTCTCGCTGAAATAACTCATTTTCAAACTCCAAGTTTTAGAGCGGATGAAAGATAATTAGTTATTGTCTAACCTCTGGAGAACTGCTTATTACACTTTAGGGTTAGTAGACGAGGTTCTGCCGGGCCAAGCTGCCCTCTCATGATTAATGACTGTTAACATTAGTTGTGCATTCGAGTAGAAGAAGTAATCCCTAGTAAAGGCTTATCGTACCTTGCGCTATCTTCTTACACGTCACCAAATGGTATGGAGGTTCACATCAGTCAACATCAAAAATATAAACAAATTCCCTCGTGTTCGAGTGCTCTACCACCTGAACTAAATGGCTAACCCTCTATAGAGATTGCTAATAAGGCAATTTTTAAAAATTCAACCTGTGACAGAAAAGACTAGTCTTAGAGTCCTATATCCGGATCGTGAGATGACCACACGTTCGGCGCTAGGTTTTTCTTTCGGTAACTTCAATTTCTGAGTCTCCCGTGTGCACGATTTGAACCAGGGGTCCTGCAATACAAGCGATTGTTCTACCAACTTAGCTAAAGATTAATCTCCCAACACTTTTTAACGCCTCAGCATTAGCTCAAGGGTTGAGCTTTTAGCAGTTTTTAACACCCCAGACTACCACACGTGAAAAAAAAAAATCCGAGAGCTTAATTCTTACAAATGGATATTAGATACTTAAAAAGTCGTTTGTCCCACTTTTCTTTTAAAATGAACAGAGTTGTGTACAATAATCTATTTGTTAGTATAAAATATTTAATGAGAGAGTCGACTGAACTATCTAATTCAGCACTTAAAGTAAAAAATTTGGTTTATTAAAATACATTCAAATGATTTACTTCTCATAAGCAGCTTTCAATAATCATCCATGATCCTTTGATGTGGTATTTTACTGTTTATTTCTATTGGTGTGGCCCCCAGTGGCACAGCGGTATGTCTACGAATTTACAACGCTAAAAACTGGGTTTCGATACCCGTAGTGGCCAGAGCATAGATAGCCGATTGTGTAGCTTTGTGCTTAATTCTAAACAAACAAACAAACTATTGCTGTGACGTATCACTATTTACTTCTATTGGTGTGGTATGTTACTGTTTACTTCTGTTGGTGTGACATATAACTATTTACTTCTATTGGTGTGATATATTATTATATACTTTATTGGTGTGACATATAACTATTTACTTCTATTGGTGTGATATATAACTATTTACTTCTATTGGTGTGATATATTATTATATACTTATATTGGTGTGGTATGTTACTGCTTACTTCTGTTGGTGTGACATATAACTATTTACTTCTATTGGTGTGATATATTATTATATACTTTATTGGTGTGACATATAACTATTTACTTCTATTGGTGTGATATAATAATATTTACTTCTATTGTTGTGATATATTACTATTCGCTTCTATTGGTGTGACATATAACTATTTACTTCTGTTGGTGTGATATATTACCATTCGCTTCTATTGGTGTGACATATAACTATTTACTTCTATTGGTGTGACATATAACTATTTACTTCTATTGGTGTGACATATAACTATTTACTTCTATTGGTGTGATATATTACTATTTACTTCTATTGGTGTGATATATTACTATTCGCTTCTATTGGTGTGGCATATAACTATTTACTTCTATTGGTGTTGTATGTTACTGTTTACTTCTGTTGGTGTGATATATTACCATTCGCTTCCATTGGTGTGATATATTACTATTTACTTCTATTGGTGTGACATATAACTATTTACTTCTATTGGTGTGACATATAACTATTTACTTCTATTGGTGTGGTATGTTACTGTTTACTTCTGTTGGTGTGATATATTACCATTCGCTTCTATTGGTGTGATATATTACCATTCGTCTTCTATTGGTGTGATATATTACTATTTACTTCTATTCGTGTGGTATGTTACTGTTTACTTCTGTTGGTGTGATATATTACCATTCGCTTCTATTGGTGTGATATATTACTGTTTACTTCTGTTGGTGTGATATATTACTATTTACTTCTGTTGGAGTGACATATAACTATTTACTTCTATTGGTGTTGTATGTTAATGTTTACTTCTGTTGGTGTGATATATTACCATTCGCTTCCATTGGTGTGATATATTACTGTTTACTTCTGTTGGTGTGATATATTACTGTTTACTTCTATTGGTGTGATATATTACTATTCGCTTCTATTGGTGTGACATATAACTATTTACTTCTATTGGTGTGACATATAACTATTTACTTCTATTGGTGTGATATATTACTATTTACTTCTATTCGTGTGGTATGTTACTGTTTACTTCTGTTGGTGTGATATATTACCATTCGCTTCTATTGGTGTGATATATTACTATTTACTTCTATTCGTGTGGTATGTTACTGTTTACTTCTATTCGTGTGATATATTAATATTTACTTCTATTCGTGTGATATATTAATATTTACTTCTATTCGTGTGATATATTAATATT
>NW_013677335.1:11165-13576 GCF_000517525.1 Limulus polyphemus | reverse complement strand
AGACACGCAAACAACTTAGTTATGATAATATAGTTTACTAGTGAACATTACATGTGATCCAGACATTGCAAACAACTTTTATAATAATATAGTTTACTAGTGAACATTACATGTGATGGAGCTGCTGTTATGATAATATACTCAACTACGAAAAGATAAATGTATCTGGGTGGGAGAGGAAGATAGATGTTTTCTGGGATTAAATCAGGTAAATTTGTTGCAACAAGACAGCTAGTTTTGTATGAGAAACAGCTGTTTCTATATAAATAGCAATAACACTATTTGGGTTTAAATTTTTCTTAGAAATAACATCAATGACACGAGATTATTATTGGGAGTTCTCCACTAACGTCTACAAAATGATAGTACTTAGAATTTACGGTTTCTCCGCTTTTGTGATATAAAAATTAATGAAAAAACAAACTGCCATACATGAAACGCTAGTTTGAAAACGTGTTAAACTGAAAAAAATGATGTTATTATGCCCTGTGAATATTAATAAGCAATAGAACTTGAAGAACAAAAAAACTTACATGAAAACTTCGATGTAGCAGCACAGCCGTATTAATACACTGCACGCAGATCAGGTTGACGGTTTATTTTAGTTCAAAAAGGAAGTTCAAACAGACTGGCTATAAAACTTGATTTATTATACGTGCACACTCACTAAAGATACATATGTTTGAATTAGATTTGTAACGATTGGTGCAAAGTCACGCAAGATAAAATAAAACTACGATATTTCTTAAAGCTATAGAAAGGTAGTGTATTTTTGACCTGGACGCATAAGCAGATAATAAAGGCA
The DNA here is from genome assembly GCF_000517525.1 of Limulus polyphemus. NCBI lineage: Eukaryota > Metazoa > Arthropoda > Merostomata > Xiphosura > Limulidae > Limulus > Limulus polyphemus. The sequence continues at coordinate 12,771 of NW_013677335.1, read as the reverse complement.
AAACGTTTCTTTATCTTCAACAAAAAGTAATACATTAAAATAATGCTTATTGCATAGTAAATTGAACATAAATATGTTTCACAGATAACTAAATACGCCTTGTCAACTTGTCAAACTACTGTATAATTAAATACACCTTGTTAGAATTACTATATAATTAAGTACACTTTGTTAAAATAACTATTTAATTAAATATACCTTGTTAAAACTACTATATAATTAAATATACCTTGTTAAAAATCACTATATAATTAAATATACCTTGTTAAAAATCACTATATAATTAAATATACCTTGTTAAAAATCACTATACAATTAAATACACCTTGTTAAAAATCACTATATAATTCAATACACCTTGTTAAAACTACTATATAATTAAATACACCTTGTTAAAACTACTATATAATTGAATACACCTTGTTAAAATTACTACATAATTAAATACACCTTGTTAAAGCCACTATATAATTTAATACACCTTGTTTAAGATTACTATATAATTAAATACACCTTGTTAAAATTACTACATAATTAAATACACCTTGTTAAAAGCCACTATATAATTGAATACGCCTTGTCAACTTGTCAAAACTACTGTATAATTAAATACACCTTGTTAGAATTACTATATAATTATATACACCTTGTTAAAACTACTATATAATTATATACACCTTGTTAAAACTACTATATAATTAAATACACCTTGTTAAAATAACTATTTAATTAAATACACCTTGTTAAAACTACTATATAATTAAATACACCTTGTTAAAACTACTATATAATTAAATACATCTTGTTAAAATAACTATTTAATTAAATAAACCTTGTTAGAATTACTATACAATTAAATACACCTTGTTAAAGCTACTGTATAATTAAATATACCTTGTTAAGATCACCATATAGTTAAAACTACTATGTAATTAGAAAAATCTTGTTAAAAGTACTGTATGATTAAACGCTCCTTATTAAAACAAATATATAATTAACTGGTATAAAAGCCCGTCAAAAATGACCGGAAGCCATTGTTGAATGATTAACGAAAATTATACAATTTAACTAAAACGAATTTGTCTGTACCTCAAAAATATACCTAATCTTTACTTATTTCATTAGTCTCGAAGTAATTCTTTAATCACCACATTTTTTAGTAAAAACTACGTACAAAAATGAAATGTTATCGTGAACAAAGGTATGTGTGCACCCTGAAAGAGACTCATATATCACTCTTGAGCCTTTTCACTCTATTCTAGGTCAGGAAGTAGAAAACATAGTGCGGATATTCCGAAACGAATTTTCAACTCTTTCGACTACACAAAGGATAAAATATATTTTGTAGTATTAAACTTTTATTTTTCTTTATGTTTTAAGTCCAAGTATGTAATATATGTGTTAAAATACTAAAAAGAATTTTAAAAAAATACTGTATTTATTAATTAACATTTATTCACCACTTAAATATTTTAAACACCACACAAATTTTCAACTCTTTCGACTGTACAAAGGTTTGTTTTGTTTTTGAATTTCGCGCAGAGCTACACGAGAGCTATCTGCGCTAGCTGTCCCTAATTTAGCAGTGAAAGACTAGAGGGAAGAC
>NW_013677335.1:3964-10757 GCF_000517525.1 Limulus polyphemus | reverse complement strand
AATAAACGTTTATTTTGCTTTATGTTTTAAGGTCAAGTAGGTAATATATGTGTTAAAATATCAAGATGATATTTATTAATTAACATTTATTCATCACTTACAACTCTTTAAACACTGACTCTATAACGTTAGTAATAGTAGGCCTATCTGTAGTCTAATTTAAGCATTAGGTCTAATACATAAAATAAGGCTTAGCTGAAACACCTCTTGGTAAATTTTATTTTCCTTTTGGCTACAATTCAATGTCATAAAACTTCAGAATTAAACTGTTTTGCTGTTATGTTACAGAAGTTATCAAAAATAAAGAATAGAAAACAAACCTTTCAAACAAATCAACATGAATATTGAGCATTCAACATTAACACCATAGTTGGCTTAAAAACAATCATGTGATACTTTCGTTGCTAAGCGACGATATATATTGTTGAGCATTATCAAAAAACGAGCGTGAAAGCGTTCTCGACAGAGTGACAAAGAGAATAAGCCTTTTATAGTTAGTGATCAAAGTTGTTAAAATTACTGTATACTTAAATATACTTTCTCAAAACTACAGCATTCTTATGTTTCTCAAAGTTAAGCCTTTTCATTTGAATATACTGTCCAAAATGAACATATTACATCAAATGAATAAAACTTTAACGCAGAGGTTTGGAATACAAGTGATAAGGTTTGACATTGTTTCTTTATTATTATTAGTCTGACGTTGCATTCACTTATTGTTACTTAAGAAGTGATGGGCAGCTTATAGTAGACAGAAGGACAGAAAAATAAAACAGAGATTCCTAAAGGACCTAACCTTAGCAAGTAAAGTATTGATTTGATGGGTTGAGTATTCAGAATTGCTTGAGAACATCAATTTTTCTCCAATCTAAGTAGTGTAGAAAGTAAGGTATATTTATCAGGAGCTTTTGGCGGTAGCTGAAAGATGTAAGTTATTACGTTATGGTTGTTTTTATTCAACCTTGAAATATAATTCTGAGGACTTAAGAGTGAAAGTAAAAAAAAAAAAAAAAAGGTATAATATATCAACCACACACACACATCTGCCATATCCAGTGCCGACGAGGCCTTTCCTCAAGTACTAGAACTAATCAGGCTGGCTGGGATACGACAGGCATAGTAGTGGTCAAGGTACTATTTACATCATCAGTTCATTGAACAATGACCGTTTCGGTGTATACTAGACTGATTAAATGAATTGTATTTATTACCTATTTTATTTATTTCATTTACAAATCGGATTTTGTGAGTAAGAATTAATACCAATTATTTTGTTTTGTTTTACAACGATTACTCTTTTTTATTATATTCTTTGAATTCACTTTATCATAATAATAGAATAGAAGACTATTATTAAATCGTAAGACTAAGCGGTATGTAATATTAAATAATTCTGTACTTCTATTACCGCTTCAAAGTATTTATTTCTCTGCGTGATAAGAAAAGCGGAATTGATCAAAAACCTGACGGGACGATGAATGGTATCAACATTTCACAGTTCTGATATCTTACTTTTCATTTCCTTTTTCTTCCGAACATCAGTGACATCCAAACCTATCGAATTTTCTATCCAAGCTTTAGTTAGACCAAAGTCATCTGCAGTATTTAACGCAGGTGACGTCATTAATAAAGGATTCCTAACAGCCAGGCCATGGGACCAATCGACTTCCTCAGTAATCCACTCAGTTAAATCCTCTAGTCGTAGAATGACCTTCTCTGAAGCAGCCAGAACTTCATGCTACACAACAATGAAATAATACTTCATGTTACACAAAAATGAAACAAGACTTCGTGTTACACAACAATGAAACAAAACTTCATGTTACACAAAAATGAAATACGACTTCATGCTACACAACAATGAAACATGATTATTGAGCATTCGACATAAACACCATAATTGGCTTAAAAACAATCATGTGATAGTTTCGTTGCTGAGCGACGATGTATATTGTTGAGCATTATCAAAAAACGAGCGTGAAAGCGTTCTCGACAGAGTGACAAAGGGAATAAGCCTTTTATAGTTAGTATATAGTTATAGTTTCTCCGTCATTGTACAACCTCAACACCAATTTTTTAAAGTGTATTTTTTTTTATTATAAGTATTTTTCGTATAAGTATATTGTCGTCTTTCAAAATATGTAGTGCATACTGGGGTGATTTTATACATTTTCCTAAAAAGTTTCGAAAAAAACGACCTTTATACTCCTGATATTTATAAAAGAACATTTTTGTTTTAGCCAACGTTTCTCCTTTGCGGTTTCATCAGGGTTTGTACATACAACTGTTTGATATTGGAATATTCGTTAAATTATACAACTGCTTGTAATATTCTATTTCTCAAGTCTGCGTCTAACAATATATAAATTATTATTATTGCTTCACTATTGTTCTAATATTATAGTATAGCTATAATATTAACTATATAACTATAGTAACATATGACGTATATTATTTATATGAAATATGAAAATAAAGAGAACCACAAAATGTTTTATGATTAGCTACAAAAATACGTAGATGGAAAATAGAAGCTGCTAAGAAACAATAGTAAGTAGAAAGGATACAAAGTTTACTAGCAGTGTAAAAAACAAATTGTAAGACTCTGTGATATATATAATATATTCCAAAGTACACAAGTGTTAAACAGAAAGTAATAATATCACGTTTACTGGTATGATGTGTTGTTTTATGAATGGTGGTTTAGTTACATGTACCATCCTTTGTCTCTGTTAACGATATTGTATTGATATGATGTGTTGTTTTATGAATGGTGTCTTAGTTACATGTACCATCCATTATCTGTGTTAACGATATTTTCGGTCGTAAACCCAATAATATCTCAAGAAGTTCGGCCAGGTTAGGAGATTTAGGTTTCTCCTAAATAAAAATTCTAAGTCGGGATAAGTTCTCATATTCTAAAGATAATAAAATTATTTAAATTGTACACATACATATATACAGCTATATTTTCGCTTCAGATTTATTTTATTTTTTCCTCTGAAATACATTCCCTAAAAATAAATTATGTAACTGTTCGTAAATAAGTTGTTATATCATATTATAACATTAATAATTTGATGTCGTATTTATATACTTTATTAAACCTTTCAAAAATGTCTTTTACTATGCCACATTCCAAGAATTTTGTAGAAGTATCGATTTTCATGTTCAGTTGATCTAAATCAGAAACTCTATTGATACTGTTACTGAAGGCTAACATTGTTTCCAAGTTACCGTTAAAATTCAACATCGTCTTTCATTTGTTGTTAAAGTCCTCTGATATTTTACTAAGTTGCTGTTAGTGAGGTATTGTTTTTAATTGTTGTTAAGGTCTCACATTGTTTCTTTATTCCTGACATCACTACCACCCGATCAAAGGAAGCTACTACCCACATAGGTCGGAACTGCTAATTAACACAGGAAATAATGTATCTAATTCAATACACCAGTCTAACAAGGAGTATGCAGTATCATAGAACAAACACTCATAATGGTTATAATGTATAGGTTGGTAACCCTCATTGTACGTAAATCCGTTTACTAAGTTAACAATACAAAATAATCCTCATAAAGGTAAAATGATGTATATAATAAATAACAAATATATCTGTAAGTAAAGTACACATTTTTGCCAATAACGTTACTAAAACTACCTTAAATGGAATATTATTTAATTTATAACTATAATTTACTACTGTTAAAGTCTGATATTTTTTCTTTATTATCGTCAAAGTCTGACTTTGTATTGTTAAAAATTTAATCCATCAACTGGACCGGGCGTGGCTTTGTGACTTAGTGGTAAGCGTTCCGAACTGTGAATGTGAGGGTTCGTGGCTCTCGTCCCGTTGCTGCAAAATCGCGCTCCGCACTTTGGGGCCGTAGATGCGTTATAAGAATGACAGTCAAGTACCGTTATTTGATTAAAATAGCACAAGAGTTGACAGTGAATAGTTTTAGACTAGCTGCTTTTCCCGTAGTCTATCAAATTGCAAAATATAGGGCAATTAGGATAGCTAGCCCATGTGTAGCTTTGTGCGAACATCCGAAACAGTCTTATGAACAATTTCTGTGTGAGTAAAGTTTCTAGTAATTCACAAAGAATTTATTAGTTGTAATATAAAATCATCAATCTGATTACTTGCCACCAAAGCCTATCAAAAACACTTACCACTCTTCACATTTGGTAGTTTCAGAGAAAAACCCATTGGATTACTAGCACCACCAACATACTCAACTCATACACTATTCTGTTACTAACACCACTAACACACAGAAGTCATACATTATTGGGTTACTAAACCACCAACATTACTTGTACATTATTGTGTTACTAACACCACTAACACACAGAAGTCATACATTATTGGGTTACTAAACCACCAACATTACTTGTACATTATTGTGTTACCAACACCATCAACACACACTACTCATAAATTATTATTTTGTTACTAACACAACCAACCCCACTACTAATACATTATTGTGTTACTAACACTACTAACACACAGAAGTCATACATTATTGTGTTACTAACACCACTAACACACAGAAGTCATACATTATTGTGTTACTAACACCACTAACACACAAAAGTCATACATTATTGGGTTACTAAACCACCAACATTACTTGTACATTATTCTGTTACTAACACCATCAACACAAACTACTCATAAATTATTATTTTGTTACTAACACAATCAACACCCGGTGTTAGTAACACAATAATGTACAAGTAATGTTGGTGTTTAGTAACACAATAATGTATGATGTCTGTGTATTAGTAGTGTTAGTAACACAATAATGTATTAGTAGTGCCAACACTACTCCTATATTATTGTGTTATTATCACCATCAACACTACTCATACATCATTGTGTTACTAACACCATCAACACACACTACTCATAACGTATTATTTTCTTACTAACACCATCAACACACACTATAATACATTATTGTGTTACTAAAACCACAAACACTACTCATACATTATTGTGTTATTAACACCCCCAACACTACTCCTATATTATTGTGTTATTATCACCATCAACACTACTCATACATTATTGTGTTACTAATACCATCAACACACACTACTCATAACGTATTATTTTCTTACTAACACCATCAACACACACTACGCATACGGTATTATTTTGCTACTAACACAACCAACACACACTATAATACATTATTGTGTTACTAAAACCACAAACACTACCCATACATTACTGTGTTACTAACACCACCAACACTGCTCATACATTATTGTATAACTAACACCACCAACACTACTCGTATATTATTGTGTTATTATCACCATCAACACTACTCATACATTATTGTGTTACTAAAACTATCAACACTACTTATGTAATACAACAGTGCATTGACACAGGCTGGTTTTATTGTTTTTGTCTTAAGCTCAAAGCTTCACAATGGGTTTATCTGCGCTATTCCCACCACAGATATCAAACCTCGTTTTTTTAAAGATATAAAACTTCAAGTTTACGCTGAGCCACAAGAGGGCAGCTGATCTTCTCTAATTATTACTATCATTAGATCCAAAGTAACAAGACAAGAAAGATCGGATGAGACTACAAAAGTTTCCTTATGTCTGTTTGTTTTGTTTGTAATTAAACACAAAACTAAACAATTGGGATATCTACACTGTAACCACCACAGGTATCGAAACCAGGTTTTTAGCGTTGTAAGCCTTGGGACTTACCGCTACGCCACTAGGAGAGGGGGGGGGGTCTCGTGTCAGTCGAGTTTTTGTTTTCGCAATTAATCGTACTTTCAAAGCTCATGATCCAGAATCTATTTTTGAAAGTGACATGTGAAGTTTTATAGAAGGCTAGGATATTTCTTTTATCGAAAACTGAATAAAAAGAGTCTAACTGAAATACCCACTGTTAAACGACGGTGAGTTACTCACAGCTGGACGCTCCATCAAAAGTAAAGTACTCACAGCTGAACGATCATTCAAAAGTAAAGTACTCACAACAGAATAACCAATCAAAAGTAAAGTACTCTCAACAGAATGGCCCATTAACAGTCAAGTACTCACAACAAAATAACCCATCAACAGTCAATTACTCTCAACAAAATGGCCCATCAACAGTCAAGTACTCACAACAGGATGGCGCATCGACAGTTAATTACTCTCAACAGAATGATCTATTAACAGTCAAGTACTCTCAACAGAATGCGCATCAACAGTCAAGTGCTCTCAACAGAATAACCCATCAACAGTCAATTACTCTCAACAGAATGGCCCATCAAGGGTCAAGTACTCTCAACAAAATGGCCCATCAACAGTCAAGTACTCTAAACAGAATGGCCAATCAACAATCAATTACTCACAACAGAATAACCCATCAACAGTCAATTACTTTCAACAGAATGGCCCATTAACAGTCAAGTGCTCTCAACAGAATGGCCCATCAACAGTCAAGTGCTCTCAACAGAATGGCCCATCAACAGTCAATTACTCTCAACAAAATAGCCCATTAACAGTCAAGTGCTCTCAACAGAATGAACCATCAACAGTCAATTACTTTCAACAGAATGACCCATCAACAGTCAATTACTCTCAACAAAATAGCCCATTAAGGGTCAAGTACTCTCAACAAAATGGCCCATCAACAGTCAAGTACTCTAAACAGAATGGCTAATCAACAATCAATTACTCACAACAGAATAACCCATCCAAAGTAAAGTACTCACAACAGAATAACCCATCAACAATCAATTACTCACAACAGAATAACCCATCAACAGT
>NW_013677335.1:0-3126 GCF_000517525.1 Limulus polyphemus | reverse complement strand
AACAGTCAAGTGCTCTCAACAGAATGGCCCATCAACAGTCAAGTGCTCTCAACAGAATGGCCCATTAACAGTAAAGTGCTCTCAACAGAATGAACCATCAACAGTCAATTACTTTCAACAGAATGGCCAATCAACAATCAATTACTCACAACAGAATAACCCATCCAAAGTAAAGTACTCACAACAGAATAACCCATCAACAATCAATTACTCACAACAGAATAACCCATCAACAGTCAATTACTTTCAACAGAATGACCCATCAACAATCAAGTACTCTCAACAGAATGAACTATCGGCTGTCAGTTATTCCCAGCATATGAACCACTGTCACTGAAATACTTGTGACAGAATACCACAACGATGAGGTAAAAATGCATCCGTTGCAATCTCGAGGTTTAATTGAATTTAAAGTCCCTCAATAATATAAAAAGATTGTTATCAAAATATTATGTGTAGTATGGAAATATAAACGGAGAACTTCTAGATAAAATTAGAAACGTTGGGAATATCATCTACTAAAGCACGTATGTTAAACAGTTTAAAACAAAATTGTAACTAACAGATAAATATTAAAGGTATTAGTGCTGGATTCTTTTTCTTTTTTTAAAAATCAATTTTGTTTATATATACGTCAATAGGTATTTATATTATTGGGGTGAAATATAACATAACAGTTGTATTTAGCTGTTTTTCAATATGGTATGTGCGTATACAGTGTGGCCCAAAATTCGGTTGCCCTAATCTAATGGCACATACGTTCTCTAGGTTTCGTGCCAATGGAGATAGATTTACTACTGGCAAATCCACTGTAAACCCATATTATAAATCACAAGGTTTTGAAATAAATCATTTATAGATAGATAGATAGACAGACAAACTTTTATCACCTCTGACCCACAATATTTAAAACGCTACGTCTTCATTATTTTCTCACTTTCCCTCTTCTATTTAAATAGTAAGTCGCCAAAAACGTCTTTCCATTATGGTAGAAAGAATGGTGTGAAAACACGCTACAACAGGACATAAACTTCACATATTTCCAATAATGGAAAGATGTGAAGTTTATATCCTGTTGTAGCGGGTTTTCACACCATTGTTTCTACCATAATGGAAAGATGTGAAGTTTATGTCCTGTTGTAGCGGGTTTTCACACCATTGTTTCTACTATAAAGTAGAAACAATGGTGTGAAAACCCGCTACAACAGGACATAAACTTCACATCTTTCCATTATGGTAGAAACAATGGTGTGAAAACCCGCTACAACAGGATATAAACTTCACATCTTTCCATTAGGTAGAAACAATGGTGTGAAAAAACCGCTACAACAGGACATAAACTTCACATCTTTTAAAGCAAAAGTCCATTTATGAGTATTGTTTGTTTGTAATTAAACACAAAGCTACACAATGGGCTATCTGTTCTCTGGCCACCACGGGTATCGAAACCCGGATTCTAGGATTGTACTTATAGTATAGTATTGGTATCGTCCCCATTTTCAATCTTAATACTTAATCCCTATACCCACATTTTGATGGCGTCGCTAAGTTCTAGTGACTCTTACTAGATAAATCGATCGGTTTGTAATTTTTTATCAGACCCTTCGGCGCTCAAAGTTTCCTTTGTACTGGAAGTGTTTTGTGGATATCACGTGCTGTTGAATAGGTTTAACCTCACAGTCATTGGTACGCCCCACACGGCCATCAGATTCATTCAGAACTCCACATACCTAACCTCTTAAGTAAGAAAGTAGTCTAGGCAGGTCACTCAACTGTTTTAATTACTTTAAGTACACAGCACTGCCTTTACACTTTAAAAACTTTGTGAACTTGAAAACAATGTTATTATTCCGCCTTATTCTATCTTAGCCTTTCTACGCACGAAATAACAGTACTTTCATGTATACCTGCCTAGATTATCAATATATGCAGTGGAATCATTATGAATAACCTATATGAAACACAAGTAAAACTTTGACAAACTATTAATATATCCACGAAGAAAACAAACAACGGCGGAGATTGTAGATAACACGTGGAAAAGGTTCTTGGCAAAACATGAAAATGCAAGATTTACGAACACAGAAACGCCCTCTGTCGCTCGTAACTAGCAGAATTGGAACAGGGGTCATGATACCAAAGACAAAAAGTTTTCGAACTCACGAGTCCGTTCTGAACATTAGCCACATAATTGTGTCATAAAATAAGATTAATTTCACCGACACGTAGACAACAAACAAACCTCATGATTAAACAAGTGAAGAGAATATAATTTACGTAATTGAAATTTTAACATGTCATCCAATCACTTTTAAACAGAAGTTGTTTACAACATAACCACAGCTGAAGGTATTGGTAGACACTTTTAGAGGACGTTAATCAGATAAAAGGGATACTGAAAAACCATCTGATAAATTTCTTTGTATTTTACACAGCTCATCATAAACTTTCAATTACACCAGAAAACAAAACAATATTTTTCTGATATTAAGAACATTAACACACACCAAAGACAGCCCCAGTAGAAAAACTCTTATAACAAAGCCATTGATAACGTAGTATTTAAGACATCAACATGGAAACTGTCATAACAAAGACGTTGATAATGTGGTATTCAAGCCAGCACTACAAGCAGAAACTGTAGTAATATGTTGATAATGTGGTATTCAAGCCAGCACTACAAGCAGAAACTGTAGTAATATGTTGATAATGTGGTATTCAAAACAGCACAATAGACATAAATTAGTAAAACATTCATAATGTGGTATTCAAGACAACACAATAGACAGAAACTAATAATAAAGACGTTGGTAAGGTGGTATTCGAGACAACACAATAGACAGAAACTAATAATAAAGACGTTGGTAAGGTGGTATTCAAGACAACACAATAGACAGAAACTAATAATAAAGACGTTGGTAAGGTGGTATTCGAGACAACACAATAGACAAAATCTAATAATAAAGACGTTTATAAGGTGGTATTCAAGACAGCACAATAGACAAAAACTAATAATAAAGACGTTGGTAAGGTGGTATTCAAGACAACACAATAGACAGAAACTAATAATAAAGACGTTGGTAAGGTGGTATTCGAGACAACACAATAGACAAAATCTAATAATAA
>NW_013677334.1:6899-12402 GCF_000517525.1 Limulus polyphemus | reverse complement strand
CCAGCTGCTGGGGTGGTGAACTATGGAGAATCTTCACTAATTGGGACCTAACAGCTGGTGCTAAAACAAGGGGTCCCTGTATGCTGGGATGTGGGCAGAGCTCCCAACTGCTGGGGTGGTGAACTATGGAGAATCTTCACTAATTGGGACCTAATAGCTGGTGCTAAAACAAGGCGTCCCTGTATGCTGGGATGTGGGCAGAGTTGTTTCCAAAATGTAGCATCGGATCCCCCCCCCCCCCAATGTTACCTAGACACATATCCGAGTGGATTTCAGACACGTACCTCCCTTATTCTGTTTCTCCTTTACCTTCTCCTGCATATTCATGATCCCACTTGTGGAGTAAATGATATTTCTTAATATCTTAACTACGATTTATTGCTCATTAACCCTACTCCCACATCTAGCAAAAGGCCCATAGAGTGATGGTTGAGTGAGGGTTTCATAAGTATCCTTATTAGTTATGCCCACTGTGGTGCTCTACTCTCATTACTATCATGGGCCTTTAGCGTCTGACAGCTGAGGAGTTGTGCATGGATAGTTTGGCATATACCCTTCTCCCACAGCTGTAGAAACTGATGGTTGAAAAGTCAGCACACATGGTACAGTCTGAACATGAACCAATCTCACTACATATATTGGCCATCCAATGGCTTATGTGCAAGCTCTCTGATGGTCAAGTTCCTGTTCTGCCCATCTTTGCAATACCTTTCAGTTCTCTTGCCTCTCCCTATCCTTCACTCTGGCAAAGAGTATACCCTGTATGAGATGTGGTCTTCCATGGGTGTTCCCTTATGGAGCCTCTATCATAGTTTTTGCACTCCATGGGCTTTCTTTTAACGTTCTTGGAAAGAGGCTCATCTAGGTAACTTTTTCACCAGTTCCTCTGCCATCTCAACATGGGATTCTAGGTAATTTATGTACAGAGGTGAGTGATCATATCAGAAGTTAATATTTTCTTTAACTGTGCACTTTTATTGGTTGTCTCATCATGCAAGAATGTAGAGGGAATATTTGTGCAAGGAGATGTGTTGCACTCCTATTGGTGGAAAGTTTTGCTGCATGACACATCATCATGCAGTAGAGCCAATTCATATTTTTCACATGATTTGAGATGGCAGTTTTCACAAGGCTGGTGGCATGCATGTTTCTCAGACAGATTAGCACAACTTTAAGAGGAAAATAACTAATCTGTGTGTGGAGTTGAGTATCTATTGGAAATACATTTTGAGTTAAGGAAAATGTAAATTTTCAAGATATCATAACCTTCTGGAATTTATTTTTTTATTGTTCATGTAATTAAATGTAATTGAACCAGAGAAAAAATACAAATTGTAGTTGTCTATGGAGATATTTTAGGAAATATTTTTAATGTTATTGATTATTGTATTTATTATAATTTGTCCTTACAATGAATTTTTTCAGTTTGTTACCACCCAACAGCCAATACCATATGATCTGGCAGAAAAAATTCAAAGTACTGGAAGAAAAATTCATGCTTTTAACATTTATGAACATTATTGGCAGGTAAAAATAAAACTTGCTGACTTTCTTATGATAATTTTATCCTAATGAAATAATTTGTTTGTGGATTATATTTAAAACATTGCTTTCAATAGATCATTTCATTATGCATATAAAATGTTTTGATGAAGCTTCAAAACATAAAAAATATACTTTTTATTAGGTATCTTTATTACTATATAAATGTGCATGCATGAGCACTTTATTTCAATGGACGTAAATAAAAGGTGGATGTAAATATACTTTGTAGACATTTTGTACAACAACATATTAAAAGCTTATCAAAGATTTTTTTTATTGATAATGTTAAGTACAGCAAAGTTTAGCCTTAACTAAACTAAAACATACACAATGTTACTTTATCTCTCTATCAAATATAGCCTGTACTTAACTAATGCTTATGTTAAGTACAGCAAAGTTTAGCCTTAACTAAACTAAAACATACACAATGTTACTTTATCTCTCTATCAAATATAGCCTGTACTTAACTAATGCTTATGCCTAAGGCAAGTGGACTTGTAGATTTTGGTGTCTGTAATTAGAATTCTTTCATATTATTCTAGAAATCCTGTATTTAAAGAAGTACTATTGCAAACAAAGATACTAATTTGACTGGAAATGTTTTGTGGGTCTATGCTAGTATTATATAATAGTGTCAAAACTAGAAAACAAAAATATCTAGATGTTCATTTTGTATTTATCATGTTTGTAGTTCGACAATGATTTTATAGAGCACTTGATTTAAATTTTTATATTCTGTTTATTGTGAAACTATCTATATGTTTTTATCAGATTATTGAACAATAATTGTAATAGCTCTAATAACTTATTAACATTTTCATTTCTGCAGAACCAAACACCTGTAGTTCGACAAAATCAGCAGTTCCAACAAGTTTACCAGAGAAAGCTTTCTGGCTTTCCTAATTCAAGTTATCAGTTCCTCCAGAAACAGCAAGGTTATTCTAACCCAAACACCCAGGATCATTATCCTCCTAGTAAAGTCCCAAACAGGAACTTTCCTACATTTGTTCATGACCCAGATGTTCAGTGGAGGTTCACACAAGTCGGCACTGCTCGAGTGCCTCAAGCAATTTTTCCTAGTGGGGTCACTATCACACCTGTTCTATCAGGTAGTAATAGTGAAAACATAGAAAATATAAAATCTCGGCCTATTATAACAGAAGTTGATGATACAGAAAACATTCCAAGCCAGTCATGTAAAACTCCATCATCAGTGACAATAGAGGAAATCTAATAGTAGCATCCAGCTATGAGACTGTAATATAGGAGAGAATGTCTGTTACTTTAGACATAATGGAAAATTCAAGGTAGAGAAAATGACTTTAGTAAAGACGTTAGAAACTCTAACTGTAATAATTTTCCACATAAGTTGTGATAAGATTATTTTATAAGCTATAATTTTTTCATTCTGTCTATGTTTCATAGGAGCAGAAGAACTTACATTTACCACATGTTTTGTTGTAATTCCAAAGTGATAAATGTTAAAGGTATTGTGAACATCAAGGTAGGTCCTACAACAAATAAGGAAATGCAGTGTTAAAGGTATTGTAGGACCTACCTTGCTGTTCACAACAAATAAAGGAAATGCAGTGTTAAAGGTATTCAGCAAGGTAGGTCCTACTTCACAACAAATAAAGAAATGCTTTTTATATAGCTTTATTTGATCACAAGGATTTGTGAGCTGTTTGTTGTGAATGACAAACTAAGATACACACATATATATATGTTACATAATAGTTGTGTTGTAATGGTCTAAAATAACACATCACTATAACCAGGGTTCAACAAAACACAATTTATCAAACTGCAACAACACTTGGAGTAAAATTTAGCATTTCCCCAAAACACAGATAATTGATACATGCCTGGCCAGAACTTGATATTAATGTTAATGCAATAAAGTATAAATATGAAATATAATTATTTCAAATAATGGAATCAGGAAAACAAAAACAACAGAAGAAGGAAAACCTAATTCCAAAAAGAAAAAAACACAATATTCCAAAATCATTTTTCTATATTAATAACAATATCAAGTGACAAACAGCAATAATTCACTAGTTATATCATTCACTAACTTTGTGACTTAGTTTATGTAGCTTATGGCAGAGTATTTATTCACTCTGCTAGGTCACAAAAGTAAATCTCATGTGATCATAAATGTACATAATATTTTCCATCATTAATAATATCTGTACATCACTGCTAGGGAAGCTGTTGTCAGTTTCACAATACACACATATTTACTCAAAATATATGTGATCAGCCAGAAGGTGAGTTAGTGTTTTAATGTAACTAAAAATTCAAAGCTAAACTAAACAATAGAAGGAATAATAAATGAACAATAACCAAATATAAATAGAATTTGGAATCTCACAGCATCATTATATTTTAACTACCAATTCTCAACAGTTGTAAGTTACATCCAACATTTTAATTACACAATGACTGATTTTGCTAAACTTTGAGCTTTCCAGTGGCTCAGCGGTATGTCTAAAAGTTTATAATGCTAAAAATCTGTGGTAGGCACTGCGCAGATAGCCCATTGTGTAACTTTGTGCCTAACAACAAACAAACAAAGCTAAAATTTAAAGAATAAAAATATAAGTCAGGAGAGTTATGACTATATAAGTATATTATGAATATCAATATATTTGAAAAAAAAATATTTCTAAGGGTTTCAGAAACTGTATACCATGCTTTCAGTTATCATGAGAAACAGTCACTTGTAGATAGCGTAATGTGATGTTTGGTAGCGAAATACTCCAGGACATCATACATTCTGGATAATGTTGAAATGAACAAAAGGTTTCACTTACATGCGTGAAGGAATACCAACTATTATACGAACTCACTCTACAGTTATCATGAGAAACAGTCACTTGTAGATAGCGTAACGTGATGTTTGGTAGCGAAATACTCCAGGACATCATACATTCTGGATAATGTTCAAATGGACAAAAGGAATACCAACTATTATACGAACTCACTCTAACACACTTTTACAAGTGCATTGAATACAAAGCAAAGAATATGGACTGGGTTAAAACACCCATCCAGAAACTACTCAAGGAGGGGGTTCTGCATTAGCTGTGTGCTATAGAGTAGTACTTTCTGAACCAGTTAACTACTGTTGAATGTGAAATATCTGACAAGAAATCAGCTTTTAAAAGCTACTTTTAGCATGGGAAAGAAAGCTTGTGAGTTTGTGTTTATATGAAAACAATATATTATGAATATCTGTATTAAAAATAAGTAGAAATGATATTTTGTATTAGTGTTAAATATCCTGTAAAACATTTAGTTGAATTTACTACCTAAAATAGCTAATGATCTTTAAATATTTAAATTTTTATGTTACTTAGTGTAGTGAGTGTTGTTTTTCATTATTGTTATTAATTCAGTATTTCAACTTGTCGTTCTTTGAAATAAAGACCTTTTGTGTTGAATTCCTGTGAACATTCTTTTTGCTATAAATTAGTCTAATTTTTATAATGTCAAATGCTAAAAACTCTACCTTCAATAGAAAAATGTAAAAAGAAGTTTTATCTGGAATATTATTTTCAATAAAGTATACAAGTAAGGATAACAAATTGATTTATTGCTAGATAAAAACTTTTTATAAAAAATAAAGGGATTTATTTAATACATCTCTCGGGTATTCAGTGATGTATATTCCATTTGTTAGATAGTAGAAGTTCCAGCTGGTTCCATTATACATTTTAAATGGACAATATCTGTGGCATCATATCCTCTTTCTATGAGTTTTAAAATGCACTAGCTTAACCCACAGGTTATGTCTAAAAAAGTTTTTATTTAGACTTAAGCATATTTTAATGACTGAATTACTGTACATACCATTTTTTTCAGAATATAAGATGCACCCTTATCTTGAAGACAAAGTTTTGGGGAAACAAAAGCTACAGTCGCATTTGAAAGATTTTTATTGAACAAAAAT
>NW_013677334.1:0-6833 GCF_000517525.1 Limulus polyphemus | reverse complement strand
ATTCATACCTTCAGTGTATAGGACACAAGCAAATTTTGACATCAAATTTTGGGGTAAAAAAGTGAGTCTTATACACCGAAAAATACAGTATGTTGTACTTATTTCTGTTCATAAGTTACTTCTTTGGGTGTTTGGTAATGTGGTACTCTCAAGTGCACTGATAAGGTAGACTCCAAAGAATAAAGGATCTCCAATATTATGGAGTCAGACAACTTTTTACCTCAAAAAAATCACTCAGTAGCTTGGAAGTGAGGGCAAACACTCTTTCAGCCGAGTCTTTGAACTCCTAGTGATATTTCTCAGTCATGCAAACTATTTATATTCTGGTCATTGTGTCTACTAACACAAGCTTTAATAACTATGTGGTAATCCTGTGTGTATCTTTCAATTAAATTCATCTTATCAGATCGAAAAGTAAGGAATAGCACTTAAGTCATTGATCATACAACAATGACCATTCTAGCTGATAGTTTGGAAGCTAATCCCAGGCCCATGAGAACATCATTGGCTCCTAGCCGAATAGTATAGGTAACTCGTGCTTCTTCTCTCGGCATTTCCTCATCTAGCTCATTGTGTACAACCAAACAAGTACTTTCATCTCTTTTTCTCCTTATCAGCTGAGTTGAGATGATATGAGACAGCACCCATTCTCTTTTGACACATCTGTCTGAACCGTTGATTCTTGGAGCAGCCAGTAGATGAGAGGTTATCTGCAATGTACAGATACAGCTTGTTGACTTGCTTGCTCATGCCAAGTGTGCCACACAAATACTGTAACACATCTGTCACTGGACTAATCTGTCAATGTATAACATAAATACCTGTCCAGCCAGAGCTTAACCATGCCAAGTCTCCACACTGGAACATTTGTTTTTTGTCTGTCTTATCATAACATCTGTTCTGCTCTATATTGACTTTTCCTACTGTTGATGCAAAATAATGCAGACCTTAACTACTGCACATGTTCTTGTGAACATTGTTATGCATTCACCCCAGAGGAACGACCATATGTCACTTCTACAGGAAGCAGTATTTTTCCAACTAAACATGAGCATGCTGGCAAACAACCAGTCGATCTCTGCTTACTTGTGTGGTATGTCATCATGACATAAGACAAGTATTCATCACAGGTTGCTTGGCCAGAATTAAATTTTTCAAGCATTCATTTGGTACTTTGTATTACCAGTTCTGCTAAACCATCAGATTAAGACTGATAAGGCGAGATGTGCCTCTTCATCACATTCAACACCTTAAAAATCTCAGAAAATAGCTGGTTGTTGAAATTAATTTCCTGATCTGTGAGAATCGGGTCATCCAATGCTCTGCCAACATAGCAACCATGGACTATGCCAGCACCATCGGTTAACTCTCAGCTTACTTACTGAATTAATCAATAGCGACTAGCACATACTATTTACCTCCTTCAGTCTCAAGGAGAGGACAAGCAGTATCCATGGCTATTCTCTGTAGAGGAAAGTCAACAACTCTGTTAGAGTGTACCCTATTTAGGCCGATTTTTTTCTTGATGGTAAACACTGCACATTGCTTAAACCATCACTAAACATCTCAACTTGAATGTAACCAGTATAATTGCCATAAACGTGTATGTAACACCTTGGTGATCTCCAGTCTTTGTGTCATGCAAACTCTAGAGAGTTTCCTATCTTAGAGCCCCTGGACCACTGTCTACAACACGGGTTAAGAACCATGTTTTGATGGTTGATAACAGTGGTACAGCACACCTACTTGTATTTATAACTGACTGTACAATGCCATAGGTAATGTGCATCAATGTTATGTTCTTCAGTCTGCACTGTTATTCACCTTCCTGTGTATCAAGGAGAACCCATTCTATATCTGGATCCTTCAGCTGCTCTTCCTGGAAATCACAAAGTGTTAATCATGATATCCAACCAATAGTGGAGCCACCTACTGTATTGCTTAGCATTGCTAATGCAGAAAGGGCTTTAACTCCCATAAGGTGTCCAGGGTTAGGCCATTCAACGAATGGTCAGTCTCACAATGTAACAAGACAATCTGTCAGCATTTCCGTGTTGTTGGTCCAAATTCTGTTAGATAACAAAGTCATACCCTTGCAACGTTGTCATCCATCATGCAATTATCCTTTCTGAATTTTTTAAGTTTGTAAACCTCTTCAGCAATCCATGGTCCACCCAACTGGTGAACTTCTTCCATAACATTAGTAATAGTAGTGCTTCATAAAAGCCACAATTGCAAGTAGTTCTTTAGCATATAGTATCAATAGTATCAACATTCAATTTAGCATAAATGATAACATGTTCTACTCCATCCTGAAACTGTGATGAATTTGATTCAATTCCACTATTTCTGGCATCAATGTTCAACAAGAACTCATAGTCATGTCATGGATATTTCAGTATAAAAGCTTCCATGAAAGCACACTTTTTTAACAGGAATGCTAGCTTATACTCCTCATTTCATCAAAAATGTATCTCAACTTTAGTTAGAACAGATAATGGTGCAGTAATTTTGGACTATTTGGCCACAAATCATCAGTAATATACCATAAAACCAAAGATACTGTGAACTTCTCAATTTGTTACAAACTGCTGTGATCTTTGCAAGATAAATGAAGACACTATCTCTACCAGAAATATGATAAAAAATTCCATCTATATGTACATGAGTGTACACTTCACTGGTTTTAACTTCAAGTCTGCTTTTCTTGTTCTTTGAAGTATTGAGTCAAATTGCAGTCAAACACCAAGACATAATCGTCCTAGACTACATATTTCTCCCAACACACTACTTTTAATGTAACCTCCATAAGCCTCTCTAAAGTACTGGTTGCATTACAACAAATGGAATGATGCAAAACATAAAACATTTTGAGTGTTAATTGCAGTTTTAGGTCGTTGACCAGTACGGAAATGCCAGGTCTAAAGTAATGAATTCCTTCCAGTGCATCCAGACTTTTATCTGTCTGCAAGAGTTCTAAGGCATCAATGTGAGTTACTACGCTCATCCAGCTAATATAAACACATAATTTTAGTATACTCTCCTTCCTTCTGAGAATTATCAAACACTTTCTAAAGGCTTTATGGTCCCATCCTGTACACTGAATCCCAAAATATCAATTTTTCTCCATCACATACAGTTTCACAAAACGTTATATGTACTTTTACATAAGTGAATCATTTTCATTAAAATCGGGTCACATTTTGTTATGCTTAAAATGCTGACAACCACTGACTATAGATTTCTCTAGACTAATCGCGACGTAAGAGTCTTATCGAATGTTCTAGAATAATAAATGTCCCCCAGTGGCACATTGGTATGTCTGCAGACTTACAACGCTAAAAACCGGGTTTCGATACCCGTGGTGGGCAGAGCATAGATAGCCCATTGTGTAGCTTTGTGCATAATTACAAACAAACAAAAAACAATAATAATAATAAATGTTCATTGTGGTAAACGAAATAATAATTTGATCTAAGTAAGAGTTTTTTTTTTCATCCTGATTTGTAAATATCCTTACGTGATAAAAAAAAGAAGAATATTTTTGAAATCTGCGTAGCTGAATTATGGAAAATCCATTATTAAAACCAAAACAACTTTTATGAAGTTTAACTTTGCAGGCCTGTGTAATCAGGTATGCATTATCTGCATTAATATGATGGTGATTTACTGTTCTTTAACCCATTTGGTCAAACGACTACATCAGCATATTCACCCAATAAGCCAGTGAACTTCTGATGTATTAAGTCTAGAATCTTTGCAGTTGTGCACTTCATTCTTGGACATGGTATGACAGAGGCAGCATTAGTGATAGGTATAGTATCAGTCAATTCCACTTTGCTTAGTGTGGCAATGACTATTCTAGCGGGCTACTGGATAATTCTGGGACTTCATCAATCCTAAAACATGTTATTGTTTGAGCTAATGAGTATTGTTTTCTGGATGGGAACAGTCCGTTAAATGCTTTGGCTCTATCACCATTACATGGCACCTGTTACAAAAGCAAAGCATGACTAATGGTTTGTTTTGAATTTCGCGCAAAGGTACACTAGAGCTATCTGCGCTAGCCATCCCTAATTTAGCAGTGTAAGACTAGAGGGAAGGCAGCTAGTCATCACCAACTCTTGGACTACTCTTCTACCACTCTTCTCTTGGTATTGACCGTCACAATATAACGCCCCCACGGCTGAAAGGGCGAACATGTTTGGTGTGACGGAAATTCGAACCCGTGACCCTTAGATTGCGAGTCGAGCGCCCTAACCACCTGGCCATGCTGGGCCAGCATGACTAATAAATTCCACAGTATGTCGATATTGAAACCAATGTCAGAAACAAAGTTAGAGAAGACTACCTTCATTATGTGACTGATGTTTCCTAGATCTAGTCAGAAACGTGCCTCTCCATTCAAATCTAATCTGACACCATTCACCAGGCCCCCAGTGTCACAGCAGTGTGTCTGCGGACTTACAACGCTAGAATCCAGGTTTCGATACCCGTGGTGGGCAGAGCACAGATAGCCGATTGTGTAGCTTTGTGCTTAATTACTAACAAACAAATAAACCATTCACCAGAATGAAGTCAGTGTTAAGTGGCCATAGCAGTGGCATTGCTCAGTGCCTAGTAAAGTGCAAGATCAGTGCCCTAGCAGCGTCTGTATGAACCAGGAATTCTATCTATCACCTCTGCATTGTCAAACATATACCAAGCACCATTCAGTCCTGAGAGACCTGGATTGACAACAAAAGCTTTTGGCACAAGCTTTCTGTTGAACTACCCCAATTTAGTGATAAGACCCGTCTTCAGCTCCATTCGTTTTCAGGACTGAAGCAGTAGAAACTACAGCTTGCTATTAATTCTCCTGCACCTGCTGTGCAGACGGTAAAAACTGATAGCTTTTTATACTTTGCTTGAGGACAAGATATGAAAAATTCACTTTAAGTGATCTAGCATTCCATACCCAAAGCAGATGCTTTATTTCTCTTTTACGGAGCACAGTACAGGCAGATGTATCATCAGCAGAGACTATGGCACAAACATCATGAGTTGACCAGAGAAGCCATGCCCACTCACTGGGAACAAGTGCATTTGTGTTGCATCACTGGGATGTGTGGTTGACAAATCTCGAGCTTGACATGATGCAGACACTCGATTAGGGCAAGAATATCTTCACTGGGTCTCCAGGTTATACCTTAACAGACTTGTTGATAAGGGTATCCTTTTGATCTTTCAAAGACCGTTATCAGGTATTCTTTACTGTGCAAGTGGTGTAGATCATCTGCATAAGTAGCTGTTACGACAGTGGAAGTCACGTGACGTTGGTAACACGTAATGAGTATCTAGAAGATTCGTGAAAAACGCTAGTGTGTTACAACAGCGGAAGTCAAATGACACTGGTAGTACGTGATGAGTGTCTAGAAGATTCTCGAAGAGGCTATGCGGGTGGTATTATCGTATATAAGTGCACTAGTCAAAAGATGGAGAGAGAGAGAGAGTGCGGGGAACCCAGGACAGCAGTTATGGTCGGTGGGAACCGAGGATAGCAGATACAGAGATTGGAACTATAGTTGCTGACAGGCGGAGATCGAGATGGACAATTGAGTCAAGCACGATAGTAAAGTGAGTGAATTGTTGTGAATTATAGTGCGTGTTTAAGTTAAAGTAACTGTGGAAATTAAGTGTATTGCAAAGTTGTATTGAGGAAGAATAAACTAGTTTTATTTAAGAAAGGACTTGTATCACAGAAAAATTAACAAACGAACATACAGAGACGTAACATAGCCAACTTTCCATGGCATCTCTTTTGCAAGCTTTGAGTTCAACCCAATGAATAACATGGTTTCTCACCAGATAAAAGATTTGGCACAACCCGTCTATGACTGTATCTCAAACCTAGAGTTACACCACTCTCAAGTGCTTGATGGAATCATCCAAGCTCACGATCAGGCATTTCTGAGGCCAGCCCTTCTAAGCAATACCCTACCTGGAACATTCAAGTTCTATTTAGCTGCACCCTTGACCATTGGGGATGATATCTGCTTTATCTCGCTCATCTGTGGTTGCAGCAAAACCCTCTCACCTACAAGCTGAGATGTCATAATGGTCAAGGGTATACTCAAGGATGGTTACATTCAAACAAGCATCAGTTCATTACACTTGGATGACAGAATGGCAAGTTGCCATCATCATCTAACCCATCGGTTTTGAATGACCCATTATGACCATGGCAGGATACCTTCCATCCTGAAAAAGCTCGTGACTGACCCACGGATCATCAACTTCAATTGTTGGAGCCTACCCACTGTCTCACGTGTTTGCAAAACAGCTCAGGCCTCATCTCAGCCTTGACCAAGCTGGTGTCGTATAAATCTGGACAGCAAAAGTCTGGTAGTGCTGTATAGATTGCCTCATTCAGTCTTGGACTTTCCAAATGAAACATCACCACAACAACCTTCATTCATCCCTTGTACTGAGATCGATCCTCAGGGGGAGGGGAGAACTCAATCAGCTATCCTGGGCGCACCAGGTTCCGATAGTTCTCCTTCTCGAGACTGTGGCTGCAGTGAGAAAGAATACATAGACCTTAGGCTACTTAATTTTATAGTTATAAATATATGTTTTCAATTCTAGTTTCATTTCATGGTGAAGCTGGCGAAAAACAGTTAAATCTAATAAATTATGTATTTGTTACGTCTCCGTTCGTTAATTAACTTCCGTAACTTCGTTCCGACGAAACTTTAGCGACACAAATCCTTACTTAGTAAAACTGGTTTATTCTTTCCGAATACAACTTTACAATACACTTATTTTCAACAATCGCGCTAAACAAACGCTGT
>NW_013677333.1:9700-13143 GCF_000517525.1 Limulus polyphemus | reverse complement strand
AGGTTGTAGATTGTGGGTATATTGTAGGTTGTAGATGTGTTGTGGGTGTGTTGTAGGTTGTGGGTGTATTGTAGGTTGTAGGTGTATTGTAGGTTGTAGGTGTGTTGTAGATTGTGGGTATATTGTAGGTTGTAGATGTGTTGTGGGTGTATTGTAGGTTGTAGGTGTATTGTAGGTTGTGGGTATATTGTAGGTTGTAGATTGTGGGTATATTGTAGGTTGTAGATGTGTTGTGGGTGTGTTGTAGGTTGTGGGTGTATTGTAGGTTGTAGGTGTATTGTAGGTTGTAGGTGTGTTGTAGATTGTGGGTATATTGTAGGTTGTAGATGTGTTGTGGGTGTGTTGTAGGTTGTGGGTGTATTGTAGGTTGTAGGTGTATTGTAGGTTGTAGGTGTGTTGTAGATTGTGGGTATATTGTAGGTTGTAGATGTGTTGTAGGTTGTAGATGTATTGTAGGTTGTAGGTATATTGTAGGTTGTAGATGTATTGTAGGTTGTGGGTATATTGTAGGTTGTAGATGTATTGTAGGTTGTGGGTATATTGTAGGTTGTAGATGTATTGTAGGTTGTGGGTATATTGTAGGTTGTAGATGTATTGTAGGTTGTAGGTGTGTTGTAGATTGTGGGTATATTGTAGGTTGTAGATGTGTTGTGGGTGTATTGTAGGTTGTGGGTATATTGTAGGTTGTAGGTGTATTGTAGGTTGTGGGTATATTGTAGGTTGTAGATGTGTTGTGGGTGTATTGTAGGTTGTAGGGTGCTCGAAGATTAAACAATCCTCCTTCACCCCGCGCGTGGCCTAGGAATATGGGCTTAACTTGAGAAAACAGGAAATTAATGCAGACAAGGTATGTAAATATAAAAAGGTAAACGTGAGAGTAACTGTAGACAATAAAAAGTGAAGAGCAAAGTAAACTAAACTAAACGGCCGATATCGGACAGATGGTCCATCAGGGCGGCGGGGATCTAAAAATCCTATGCCAAGAATTTAATGGGGGAGGGGGAATCGGGAGTACCCCGAGAAAACCCACGTGTCAGTGTAAATTACTTGTACCTGATGATGACAAAACCTTGTCGAAACGTTGTACATTTGCTGTTATGTTAAACTTATATTAAAGTTTTTCTTCATTACCCATTCAAGCCGTCTCCAACCATTATTAGTCTCAAAGTGGGTTCCTCGTCATCGAATTTGAATCCGTTACCAGTGCCGCTGGTAATTCCTGTTTCACTCCAAGCTTTTTAAAGGAACACTAAATATATGAAAGAAAGCTAACTTTAAGGGGTAATGATAACATCGTTTACTCTAGAATTATGATATTTTTTTCAGCTTATGTAAGATATAGAAGAAACAAATCGGATTTTCAACACACCTACAACCTAAAATACACCTGCAACCTACAACACAGCTAGATTAGTAATTATTTCTTCGGAAATAATTATTTTTAAATCTAAATAACTGCCACAAACGAACGAAAAATGAATTACCAGCCAATAATTGATGACTGTAACATATAGATACTCAATGCTTTGTACACTATACAATTGACGTCTTTAGGGAGCCAACCCCTATATTATGTATGAAGTGAAGGAATAGAAAACATCAATACACATGTTATTAAATTTTATTACACATATTCGTAGAATAATTATTTTAAAAGACACGAAGGTTTATTTAAATCGATGATTTAGACTTGTATGTTTTACTTGAAAAGGCTGCTTTTCTACTGGTAAAATTTTATAGGCGATTAATGGTGGTTGTGTCTTAGTCAAGTCATATATTTGCCCATTGATATGCATTATATCTAGAGTATTTAGTTAAACAGAAACTATAAATGCTCATTATGTTCTCAAACAAATCTCCATGACAATCTCCAGCTGCAGCTTAACATGTTACATCTCGAACTAATGTGATCAAATAGTCAATAGCTACAGTAAATCATCATGAACCATATCAACGAGCTACTAGTTATGTTCATTATCATTACAATGTATAAAGTTAGCTACCATATCATGTAATTGTTTGCCCACAGTTGAGCATAAAAAATCCAGAAAATAAGATAAAGAAAAAATTGGGAATTTTAAAAACCTGCAAATAGGGATCGTAAAAAAAGTAAAGAAACAAGGCTGGAGATACTGTAGATATTTACTCAAACTACAAACCCCTATTTTGACTCCATTAAATGTAATGCTAGGTAAGAGCAAGGAGCCCAAATCGGAATTTGTGGTTTGCGTAAACAATGTCTACAGCACCTCCAGCCTTGTTTCCTCACTTTTGTTTATATTTTTAAATTCCCATTTTTTTTTTTATTTATCTCGTTAATACTACTGTGGGAGGCTGCAGTACACGAACTTGTGGATTACAATACTAACACTACTGTGGAAGGTCAGTAAAGACCTTGATAAAGCGTTGAAACTATTAAGTGCCAACATTACTGATAAAATGAAGAGACTAGCTTCTGGAAGTTTCCAAGCTTGAAAGTTTAACAGCCTGAATTTTTTTTTCAGCCAGAGCCCAAGAAGTTCAACCAAGGTCTCCACTAGTTACAGCAAATATGTCAGTTGCAGCAACAAAATCTACACAGTAAAAAAAAACAAAACAAAAAAACAGGCACTACTCGAATCTGTACAGAGGACTAAACGTTTCGCCAAACCTCAAGTACTGCCACAGCTGTTATAAATGGTATTTGAAAACTGTTATAATCTACAACAAATAACCAATCACAAAGTAGTAGAAGTCTCCTACGCGAAGTTGCGTGTGTTTTATAGCAGAGCCACATCAGGCTATCTGCTGTGTCTATTGAGGGGAATCGAATCCCCTCGGTTTTAACGCTGCAAGCCAGTAGACTTATCGCTGTCCCACCGGGGGTCCGGTAAATGAAGGAATACAAACAGAGTAATCTGAAATCCAGAATGAAATATATTCCGGACTGGTTTCAGCTCTAGAATGTCTTCAACATCCAATAAAGATGGAACGCTTTAAATAAACATGAAACATCATGGTAATTTAAACAGTTATAAACCAGGATGCGTTTTATCCTTCAGATAAATTGATATAAAAAGGCAACAAATTATTAAAAACAACTTTTTATGTAAACAAATATATATAATTAAAATCGAGCCTTGTGTTGAGGAAAAGTGTAATGTAAAACAAAAAGTAGTGACATCAGAGTATTCTTTGGAACAAAAAGTAGTGATATCAGAGTATTCTTTGGAACAAAAAGTAGTGATATCAGAGTATTCTTTGGAACAAAAAGTAGTGATATCAGAGTATTCTTTGGAACAAAAAGTAGTGATATCAGAGTTTTCTTTGGAACAAAAAGTAGTGATATCACAGTATTCTTTGGAACAAAAAGTAGTGATATCAGAGTTTTCTTTGGAACAAAAAGTAGTGATATCACAGTATTCTTTGGAACAAAAAGTAGTGATATCAGAGTTTTCTTTGGA
>NW_013677333.1:0-8895 GCF_000517525.1 Limulus polyphemus | reverse complement strand
AGAGTATTCTTTGGAACAAAAAGTAGTGATATCAGAGTATTCTTTGGAACAAAAAGTAGTGATATCAGAGTATTCTTTGGAACGAAAAGTAGTGATAGAGTCTTTTTCGTTATGCGCAAAACTAAACAATGAGCTATCTTTGCTGTGCCCTCCACGGGTATCAAAACCTGGTTTTTATCGTTACAAGCTTTGACAATTACCGTAATACGTAAAGTTGTGATGTTAAAATTGCCAAGACACAACTGGGGAAAACCTGGTTTTTTTCACTATAACAGTTACATAGATTGTGAATATTGTTTGTACGTTATAAAACAGCCATGCACTGTATTTCGTATAGAATGTTCCCGGATGTACAAGTGAGACGCATTTTTAAACCAGCATTTCTTTGTATATAAAGATCGCATTTCTCCATTGAAAAGACGAAATCCAGTTTACTTATCTTTGTTGTAAGGTTAACTTGATTCTAGAACTAGAAAGCTCGTGACATGCACGTTTCAGTAAACCGAATAAATCACGAGAATTGGGCACGCCCCCAGATAAATGGCGAGTACTATTATTTATTCAAATTAGTTTAAGGTCTTAACGTTGTCAACAACGAACAAAGCCTTCGTAAGCTTGCTCATTCGTTAACTGTTTCCGAAAACTAACAAAGTGAGTTTAGCCTACAAATTGCTGCTTATGTTATTGCCGAAAATACAATGTATCGTACAATTGGAAAAGCTTCACTGATAACTAGACTATCTGTCTATCTATTTGAAATGAATTAGAAACTAAAGATATGTGGTGTAGCAACGAGAAAAGGAAAAAAAAAAACTTCCATCACAGAGTTTGCTAAAGATGTAGAACTTTTGGCTTCAGTTGCCCTGAAACATCATGGATTCACTGTTACACCACTCACTTCCAATTATAGACGCGATTTGTGCAACATGTTGAACTTCATTCTGGTTGGTGACAGAAGGCTGAATATTTGCTTGTAATGGGGGATAATGAAGACGGTTCATTGATTCGCATAATGATATGGTATTATTAGGTACTCTGACCCCCCCCCCCCTTCTAATAGTAACAAAATAGGTTCCGTAGAATAACAGGATATTCGATCTGGATATACATCATAGAGCAAATATGAATTCTCAGAGTTTCAGAAAGAGACTAGACACAAGGTGAAAATACAATGTTTTTTTGTTTTTAAACTCACAAACATTGACAAAGTTAACCAAGTGCACGAGACAAAAGACAGCGACTTTACTGATTAGATCATTCTCTTTAACTGCCCCAAGACCTTTTTGAGAGGCTTATTAACAATTAATTAACTTCTAATCATTAACATTTAGGAGAGTATTACTATTTATAAAGTAGCTTAAACTTTACTTGCCAAACGGAGGACTTTCTTTTAAGTGTAGGAATGTAGGTACTCTAATAATAAGCACTCCAAATGGAGGATGAGACCAACATTAAATTACATGTGATTGCAGTCAAGGATAAAGTAATCTGATACACGAGAAGATTGGAAACTACCATTTATCAAAAACCTTTTTCTGTAATCATTCCGCCACATCAAAAATCTTGTCACACTAAATCTGAGAAAAATACCGTTTTTTTAACTCGTATGTGGATAGGATACTAAAATTATGTTGTAAACAGGATAATATTAATAATGAGTTATTATTAGTTAATTACATAGCAGTAGAAAGAGGTTTTAATCCTGATATTGTTGACAGAGCTGTCAAAAACTAAAAAACAAAGATGAAAACATTAAGTTAAAAACACTTGCTGAAACAAGTAAAAGAAAAAGAAAAAAGGTGTGTTTGGAACTGTCATTTATACCTGGTTTATCTTGTCAAATAATGAAGCAATTTAGTAAACAAATAAATATTTTCCCGATATATAGACAAAGTTATTGACTGTCACTTTTATAAAGCATCCACAGCCTATACTGGTGGGAATATTTTGAGATATTGTGCGAAATCGAACCTCTTCTCGCCAGCTCTGAAACCCAGAGCTCTCCCACAGGGCCGCGTCCATAGTTTTTTTTTCCCCCCCTTAATTCTCCATAGGCAAAGCAGCCTATTACGCCACAAAACAGAAGTCTTTGCAGAAATACTTACAAAAGAATATTTCTCAATAAATATGAAAAATTAAATTTTCGGATTTCAGAATATCACTTAACTAAAACTTTCTGAAAGAAAATGAAACTCTGGACTTTTTATAATTTTTTTTTTTTCACGGAACTGAACGAGGACTGTAAATTGCAATAAATATCATCATTTTTTTTCGTCATTTACAATAAATATATCCGTATTGAAAATTGGATTTTCACTTCATACGAACTTCAGATTTCATCAGAAGAACAATATAATTAAGTAACACGCTATATTTCGTCTCTGTACTTTCCCTTTCTTCTCCACATAGTACGCCATGTAAAATATCAAACCTGTTTTGGCAGCTAAATTTTCGTATTACAGCTGGCGGGGCGTCTGAATTTATACAAGTAGTGTTTCCAGCATTCAAGGTCAGATCCAAAACGAGGCTCTGTAGTGTGAGTAATGAGACGACTCGATGCAACATGGCTCTTGACGGAGAGGTAAGTGAATTTGGAACTTACGTCTTTTAACTTTGTTCTCACAACCTCAAAGACAGCAAAATAAACGCCGTTATGTGGTGTTTACTCTAATGTTTGTTTGGAAATATTCTAATAATTTTTTGACATAATATAATCACTTAAATGTGGCGGTCGATTTCGAGGCTATTGTTAACGCTGTTACTATATATATATATATATATACCTGTACTTAACTTGAAACTGTGCCAACTAACTAAATATATTGTGTAAGAAACCCTTTACCGGTTATTGTACGTATAATTTAGGCTTAGAACAACATTTTTATTTTATTTTAACTTCTGTGTTATTAAATCGTAAACTTGTGAAAATACTTTACAAGAGAGTACAAAATGGCCTATCGCTAATGGTTGAATGTACCTGTTGGGTGTACCTGTACAACTGTCTATCCCCTTTCCTCCAGGTGCCCCCCCCCCCTCCTTGTTGCCGTGATTTCCAAGTTCCGCCACGCGGGCTCATACTCACGCCCGACTGATGTCGCGTAACATTGCGATGGTGTAAGTGGTAATGACGGGCTCTGACGAAACGCCTATAGCCCGCCGCCGGGCTTGATAAAAACAACAACAACAAAAACTACTTTGAAGTAAGTGAGGTTTAAGCTTGAAAATTTGAAAATTCACTACAAAATGAAGCAGGGACAAAGGAAATGTCTAATTATTGGTCAGTGGGGCATGAGACCGGTCTGTACAGCCAGTAAATGCTACACAAAACTCTAAAATGCAGCAAAAATGAGCCCGACTCGATTAGCGACAGTGGTGAACAAAAGAAAAAGTGTTGAAATACGTTGCGGGCACAAACGCACTTCGTCATAATTTTGTTTAACGTAGCATTTATAAACAATATATATATAAGTAATGTTCTTCATAATACAAATTTAAACATGACTCGAGTTTTTCACTAATGTTTTCAAGTTCGAATAGAATAAGCAACTGTATTTTATTCAACAGAAAAGTATAAATATGACATAGTAGAGTGTTGCCTTGGTAACGTTTTAAATACAGAATGCAAATCGAAATTATCGAAATATTTCTTTATTTTTTTACTAGTACAAGTTACACCACATCTTTCATGAGATATATGACGTCCCTGCTTTTTTTATATTTTAGGCTTAAACAGATTACCTGAAGTAAATAATGATCTATGATAATATATTACTATAATTTAGCCGTGTAAGACTAGAGGGAAGGCAGCTAGTCATCAACACCCACCGCCAACTCTTGGGCTACTCATTTACCAACAAATAGTGAGATTGACCGCCACATTATAACGCCCCCAAGGCTGAAAGGGCGAGCAAGTTTGGTGGGACGGGGGATTCGAACCCGCGACCCTCAGATTGCGAGTCGAGTGTCCTAACCACCTGGCGGCCATGCCGGGCACTTGAAAGATAGATAAGGGAACGAGTGGTCACTCAAGCTCACAATGACGTATATAGTCTTATGTCACGGTCTTCATCTTCGTTGCCAATAGCATTCTTGTACAAACTACCGGCTTGCTTGTTAGATTTGCATGGGAAAGTTTTGGGTTTTAATGTAAGTTTTATCGAATTTAATGTGTTTTGCTCCAGACATGCCATAAGTACTAAAAACAAATAATACTTTTTCTTAATTGACAATAAAATCCAGCATCACTACAAAAGGCGGCTAAACAGAGCAGTTGAAACTTTTTTTAGTACTCATAATTATTATTGAAGAAAATAGAAAAATCGACCCCTTTTTTTTTTAGCTCAATTGAAAAGTGGAAAAATAATAACGATTTAATTTAGTGAATTTTGTAGAACTTTTTTTTTGTTTTAATTTCGCGCAAAATTACTCGTGAACTATCTGCTCTAGTCTTCTCTAATTTTGAATCGATAGACCAGAGGGAAGACAACTAGTCAACAACACCCACCGCCAACTGTTGGACCACTCTTTTTTTACCAATGAATAGTGGGATTGATTGTAACTTTATAACGCCCCCGCGGCTGAAAGGACGAGCATGTTCGGGGAAAGGATTCGAATTCGCGACCAAAAATTGGCGAGAAGAGTGCTCTAACCAGCAGGCCCAGTTATAGGGATGAAGATGGCACTTTTCTTTCAGGGATGGTCGTGATTTTACACAAGTGCCATTGCGTGTTTTGGAATCCTAAAACGAACATATCTTTGGTAAAGGGCTTTAATAATACAGTCTTTGAATAGGATCCAAGTAAATTAAGTACCTGTCTGATAGGAAGATTGAAACATATCGTGGCTCGAAAAGTCATTTCTTTAAATAAAGATGATAGTGTTTTGTTCAGTTTTTCACTTCTTAATTAAAAACAAAAACAAAAAATGGAAGCGACGAAGTTTTTTGTTTCTTTACAACCAACATTGTGATGTGACTGAAATTTCCAGCCTAAAAGGCACCTTACACGCCAAGGTTAGAGACCTCCCGGGTTTGAATATAATCGTCATTAATTTTGAATTACTAGCCAGAGGGAAGGCAACCACCTCTTACTAATGGAAATGATTGCCACTTTTGTAACGCGCCCACAGCTGAAAATGCGGAGCGTGTTCAGCGTCATTGCGACTCGAATACTTGAGCCTTCGATCCAACGACTGACGCTCTAACCACTGGGCCACGTCCGCCTCCTGTTTTGATAAAGTAACTTTTCCTTTATGATGATATCATACAAGAAATGAAGGGTATGACGAAAGGTATTCGTTTTATAACGATATTATACTAGAAACGAAGGGTATGACGAAAGGTATTCGTTTTATAACGATATTATACTAGAAACGAAGGGTATGACGAAAGGTATTCGTTTTATAACGATATCATACTATAAATGAAGGGTATGACGAAAGGTATTCGTTTTATAATGATATCATACAATAAAGGAAGGGTATGACGAAAGGTATTCGTTTATAATGATATTATACTATAAAGGAAGGGTATGACGAAAGGTATTCGTTTTATAATGATATTATACTATAAAGGAAGGGTATGACGAAAGGTATTCGTTTTATAATGATATTATACTATAAAGGAATGGTATGACGAAAGGTATTCGTTTTATAATGATATCATACTAGAAATGAAGGGTATGACGAAAGGTATTCGTTTTCTAATGATATCATACTAGAAATGAAAGGTATGACGAAAGGTATTCGTTTTATAATGATATTATACTATAAATGAAGGGTATGACGAAAGGTATTCGTTTTTCTTGAACTTCAATGTTCTTCACTTGTTGTCAGAAATCGCCCCCCCCCCCTACCTTATCAAATTGAATATCTTCTTACACACTTTCCGGTAATAAACACATAACGTGTCGAAAAAGGCTTATACCCAGTATGGGGCAAAATAGCATAAGCGAGTCTTCTCGTGCAAAACGGGTAGCCTGGGTTAAAAGCGAAAGTGTGTCTTTATTGGTGAATTGAAAGTATAACCCGAATCTACGTCTTCGATGGTTGGTCAGCTACCATTGAATCAGTTATCGAGTTTGGAATGTAACTGACTTTTCTCTCTTGCATCCATTAGCGTAACGTTCCTCAGCTCTCCGACCTTGGGGGATCAGCGATAAGTTTACAGTCTTCCATCTCTAAAATCTGCAGTTCGATTCCCAGCAGTGGACGGAATACAGATAACCAGCCCATTGTGTAGTATTGCGTTAAAACAACTCGTCACCTCGCCCGCTGTTTCAGTCTAAAGATTGTTGTATATTTTCTACACGTTGGTTAGTGCTTTACATCTGTTAGTTGACGTGTCTTAAGCGTTGCTTTTATATCTATCGTGACTGATTGTGTTGTAGTGAGAATGTTTACTTAGACGCAGTTAGTAGACACGCTTGTTCTCGACAAACTTTATTCTCAGTTCTAACAGATCTTAGTGTTTGGTATTAATCAGTTCTAACAGATCTTGGTGTTTGGTATTAATCAGTTCTAACAGATCTTGGTGTTTGGTATTAATCAGTTCTAACAGATCTTGGTGTTTGGTATTAATCAGTTCTAACAGATCTTGGTGTTTGGTATTAATCTGTTTCAACAGATCTTAGTGTTTGGTATTAATCTGTTTCAACAGATCTTAGTGTTTGGTATTAATCAGTTCTAACAGATCTTAGTGTTTGGTATTAATCAGTTCTAACAGATCTTAGTGTTTGGTATTAATCAGTTCTAACAGATCTTGGTGTTTGGTATTAATCAGTTCTAACAGGTCTTAGCGTTTTGTATTAATCAGTTCTAACAGATCTCGGTGTTTGGTATTAATCAGTTCTAACAGATCTCGGTTTTTGGTATTAATCAGTTCTAACAGATCTCGGTGTTTGGTATTAATCAGTTCCAACAGATCTCGGTGTTTGGTATTAATCAGTTCTAACAGATCTTGGTGTTTGTTTATTAATCAGTTCTAACAGATCTTGGTGTTTGTTTATTAATCAGTTCTAACAGATCTTGGTGTTTGGTATTACAGTTAGAAGAAAATGGCGACCTTTACTCTTCAGATAATAAAAATATATATTATTATACTACTAGTCCTCATGAAGCCGTCTATGGCGAAACGTTGGCTGATATGATATATATATATATATATTATTAAACTACTAGTCCTCAAGAAGCCCCTATGGCGAAACGTTGGCTTATTTTAAAGAAATATATATTATTATGCTACTAGTCCTCAAGAAGCCGCTATGGCGAAACGTTGGCTGATATGATATATATATATACATTATTAAACTTCTAGTCCTCAAGAAGCCCCTATGGCGAAACGTTGGCTTATTTTAAAGAAATATATATTATTATGCTACTCGTCCTCAAGAAGCCGCTATGGGGAAACGTTGACTGATTTAAAATATATATATATATCTGGAGAGTTTGTTTGTCGTTAAGCGCAAAGCTATACTGTCAGCTATCTGTGTTGTGTCCAGCAAGGATGTCGAAACCCGGTTTTTAGAGTTGTAAGCCTTTAGACTTACCACTGAGCCACTAGGGGGCTATATGGAGATTAAAGACAGTTCTTTCTAACTTTATTGCCAAAATGTCTACTACCCTCCAGTCGGCACTACATATTGTGGAAAAGAACTGTAGTGCTGAATAAAGGTGAGACAGAGAATATAAGGTATAAATAATTCAGATTTGTTGTTGCTTTTCAATGAAGTAAATGACATGTCAAGATGAATCAAAATCTACAGAGAAACAAACACCTCACGACTCTTAATCATACAAATAATTTCAAAATATAGAAACGTGGACGTATTTCACTTCATCTTTTTTAATCGTGACGTCAAACCGGTCTCTCGCTCTCTCACGCCCCAAGCTCTCTTTAACCGCAGATTTGTTTTTAACCGGGTGATAGAGTTTTAGGGACTTGGATAACAAACGTATTGTTTTAGTCGTGATATCAAATTGACCGTTTGTTTGTTTTGAATTCCGCGCAAAGCTACACGAGGGTTATCTGCGCTAGCCGTCCCTAATTTAGCAGTGTAAGACTAGAGGGAATGCAGCTAGTCATCACTACCAGCCGCCAACTCTTGGGCTACTCTTTCACGGCTGAAAGGGCGAGCATGTTTGATGGGACGGGGATACGAGCCCGCGACCCTCAGATTGCGAGTCAATCACCTGGCCATGATGCCTTGGACTGAGAAAGGTTTAAAGCCTCCAGAAGCTGTCTGCTAACGTTTTATTCAGTGATAGTTCACTTGAATAGCATCTACAGAATTTCGTTGTCATCTGTTGGAAGAGAAATATTGTGAAATTAAAGCAGCTTATCACACACTGTGGCCATTTTATTTACCTCGAAGTTTCGCCTTACGACTTTTCTAAGGAATTAACATCTATCTGTAGCTAAATGTCGAAGCACAAAATATACAATATATTCCAAAAAGATGTTATAATTGATAACACGATCTGACATTTTAAAGAAACAACGAACCCTTTTGAAGTAAACCGATAATACCACGGTCTAACATTGTAATGTAACAATGAACCTTTGGAAGTATATGGTCAACTAGCTGGTGTATCCGTCTCCTCGAAGGAAGTTATGTAAATTCATGATTAATGAAAGGTTATCTTAGGACATGAAAAGTTGCTTCCCTAATTTCGAACTGGTAGAATAAGGGGAATGCAGCTAGTCAACAACACCCACCACCACCAGCCAACTCGGTTAAATCCAACAGTACGATTAGAGCAGCCCATGAGTTGGCAGTGGCTAGGGTTTATTAGTTGTCTTCCCTCTTGTTTGTTTGTTTGAAGAAGTTAAGCACAAAGCTACATAATGGGCTATCTGTGATCTACCCAACACGGGTATCATAACCCGGTTTCTAGCGT